>NC_069499.1:949530139-949692639 GCF_027579735.1 Bombina bombina
ACACAGATGAACAGCGTTTTTGAGAGAGACATGTCCAACTATAGTAACTACAGTGCAAAAACCGTGCAATAATAACTCTGTAAATAAACTATGCTTGTTAAAGGAACAAGGGCACAATTTTCACCAAAATATGCTATTTAAAGTGTGCTACATTTACATTCAGAAACAAGATTACATATTTCATATATTAAGGCTGCATGAAAAAAAAAAGAAAAGAAAAAAAGTATTTTCTTCCAAACGTTAACAGTTTCAGTCCAAATTGATTAAAAATTACAAATAAATCTGCATACAGTCATTTATTCAACACTGAAATAAACACTCATTATCCATAAGGAAGGAAGACATGACATTGCCCTTAGACTGCTGATGTTAACTGTCTGGGAATTAAGAGACAAAAGTATATCAAATTAACAGCTATTCCTTATTGTGTTGGCTTTTGATATTTTAAGCCTATATGAAAGATGACAAAATAGTGGTTTTAAATAAATTATTATTTTTTAATTAGACAACTATATAATCTCAAAGTATATTTAAAAATGCCTTTTTTTACTAAATGAAACAATGATCTGATGAAATTATCAATTCGTATTACATTTTTTTTTTACAGTAACTAAAAGGTAACTTTAAAAATAACTTACTAAAAGAGTTAATGTGGCTAGGCTAAATAAAAAAATAATAATTATGTGCAGACATCTTTAGCCAATGCAAAGAACTTCAAACAGTCAGGCAGGGGGAAAAGGGAGTTAATGTATTTTGTTCAAGCACAGAATATAATAAAATATATTTTTTTCAGAAACAATTTCTTGACACACACACACACACACACACACATATATATATATATATATATAACAGTACTACTAAGTCTCAGCTTTATAAGTTTAAATAACATTTAAGAGACAGATATATTTTAAGAACACTTTTCTACAGTGATTATTATTTAAGCTGACCATTTAAAATGACCATTTAAATTTTACTTCAAACATAGCTTGAATTATACATGTTGGCACCACACTGTGTAACTGTCTGGCCAACTTGCAGGTTTAGGAAAAGACAGTACAGTGTCACACTGCGCCTTCTGTCTCCAAAATGTTGCTGCAGTCTATGTGCTGCCACATCAGTGCAGTAACATTAAACTCTCATTTTAGCAATACAGGGAAAAGCATGCCATAGAGACAATCAAAAGTACGATTATCTGAGCTACTTAGGAATCTTAAAACACCATCTTGCAGCTGCTGTACAGTTCTGCTTTCTGTTTTATTCAAGAGTAGCATCAACTGCAATTATGCTCTTCCAAAAACTTTCCACATAAGATTTTTTTTTTTAAACAGACTGTGGGCACAATATGGTCTTCACATTTTTACCAAGTTTTATAAGGGAAACAGGGCAAGATTTTACTCAGTTTCAATTAAAAAATAAGTATAACCACATAAGTATTTCTGAGCTTACCATATAAAGTAAAAGTAAAGTTCCTTACACAAAATGAACTACTTTCACATGACCAGAACTTGTTTTTGTCCAGTATATAATGACTAAAAACAACACTGAATAAATAAAAAAACTACATATAAACTATACTGCATAAGTAAATATATATATATATATATATACACACACACACACACACACACACACACTTATGCTTTACATATTTTATGAAGCATTTCCAGATCTACAGATGATATGCAGATATAGAAACACTGCAATAGAAGATTTGCTTTAAATAGCCCAGTGCTCAGACAAAGCAAGGGGCCAGCTGACAGTGACAACTTCTCCTTTAGAGCTCCTGAGTTTTTATGCTCACATTACAGCTCTGAATTGATTCAAGCCCTCGTTTTAAACAAAACAGGATACAAGCAAAGATCCAAGACTTTTGGATGTCTTGTACAATACATCATTCACTTATTCTGTACCGTGACAAGCCAACTTAGTTTTTTCTCTTTAGAAAATGCATGTGTGAGTATATATATATATATATATATATACACACACACACACACACACACACATTTTTAAACTAAGATAGGTATTGCCATATACTTTTTAAAAGAACAATTCTACCGCAAGCTCAGAGAAATGATAGAGGCTGTAATTTTAAGCTTATACCTAATGCTTATATTTTAATTGTTTTAGTGTATCCCATTAGTATAGATTGTTCTGTGTATTCTATTATGTCACTAATTGCTCATTTAAATTGAGGGGCATTAATGAACACAAATAAGTATGAAAAGATAATTGAATGCCCATCAAGGCAAGTGACACTGATATTTTATTACCCAGGTAGGGCAAAAGGGGTAGAACAGTGAGTTTATGCCAGAATAATTTACATAGGAAATTAGAGTCAACAGCCAGTTATGGAAAGCTATACAGAACAAAAAAAAGTTAATACCCACCCAAGACCATAGAGGAAGAACAGAGGTTTATGACAAACTGAATTGAGTGGGTTAAAACGAGATGAGTTAATGTCCAGCTGATGCCAAAAAGAACTAACACAGAAAGAAAGTGGCTGATGCCCAACCATGATATATATTATATTACAAATGGGATAATGTCTGTCCAGGGCAAACAGAATAAAACACGGTGGCTGATGCCCAGACAGTACATTTAGTATACAATACAAGAGGGGCTGGTGCAAACCCAGGACAAATGGGAGGTAACATACTGATAAAACGCATGCAAAGTGAATACAAGATGTGTACAACTCAAGTTTTACAAAGAAGTTATAAGTAAAGGCAAAACTCACAGCAATGGGAAAGTTCTCAGTTTCATTAGAAGTTCTACCGACTTGCTCAACACAGATCCCCCTAACCCACGACTCTGCTGGTCCCTTCGCTTCCCCACTTCACAATGTCGCCCACTTAGCAAACACCCGTGTTACCCTTAAATGACTTCAACCACAAGTTTGACAGGATACTCACTAATCTCCATGCTCTGGAACAGTGATCTCTTGCAGTTACATGTACAGGAGACATTGGGCTGTGTGGCTGCGCTCGTGCTGTTCAGCCCCATCAAATTATACATTTAAAAGAAAAATGAAACATACAAAAATAGTAAAACAAAAATAAAAAGTGCTTGAGAGTCAGATAGAGTCCCGTCCTGTGCATGGGGGGCCCATCGCTACATGCCAGCCCGGCTGCTGAACAAGTCACTAGTAAGAGCCCCGTGCGGCAGCAGTGCAGCTTCCCCCACTTCAAGTCCAAGGAGATTGAGTTTCAGATGCAGACCGAGCCCGAGCAGACAGGCGGCGTGACGTCAGCGCCAGACTGTAGGTGGGACCATAGAAGGTGACAGACGTCAGCATAGACCAGTCACAGGGAGGCAGCAATTCATCTGGACACGCCTACCTATTTTAAAGCGACACACTACTACTGTTTGACTCAAACCGCCCGACAGAGGGAGAAAAGGGATAGAGCATTGATTCGTAAAGTTTTATTAGATGAAGAGGTTCCGACAGATAGATTATGTGGATGGCTAGATGAGATAGATATATATAGATTAGATAGATTATTAGATAAGATAAATAGCGTAGAATCGCACTTTCTCCAATCACACGTTCTTCATATTTCTACCATTTATGAGACATCGGTTTATGAACTCAGGATATGCTGACCAGTACATAATCTGCCGTTCTTCCCTAGTTACAAATCATTACAGATACAACAGTTTGATTCTAACCATATTGCTTAGTTTTCCCCTTCTCCGAAAGTTAAAAAGTAGCTGCATATAAAAGGTTTATGAACTATAGTTGTGACTTATCTGAATATGCAGTGATAACAAATAGAAAAAAATAAATAATGTGAGACGAGCTGCATTTAGTCAGTAGCGTTCTTTTCCCCGTATAAGTAAAAAAAAAAAATAGGCATTTATGTAGATCCGTCTGCAGTTGCAAGAATTTCCAAAGCCTGTCTAGACACATCTATTAACTTCTATTTGCTAGACATCCCTTTTAACTCATTCAGTGCTGAAGCGCATCGCAGGCTCCATACGCCAAATCCGCATGCACCTTATACCTTAAAAGGAAAGAAAATATTCACTTATGTAAAATGATATTTACCTGTAAAATAAACTAAAAGAATCCCGACAATAAAATGATCTTATCTACAATGAGTTATTACTGAGTATAGTTGCGTCCATTTATTGTGTGTGTATAACTTGGAGATAACTTGAGGAAATGAATTCCATATATGCTTTGATATAATATAGAGAAGAAACAAGTTATTAGTGCTACATTAGAGATGTCATACTAGACAAGGTTCAAAAGGCAGTATATGCAATATTTTTTTTTTTTTTTTTTGCAACATAGCCATAGTTTATGTCCGAATAACATTTACATTTAAGAAACATGACATATTGGGACATTATTTTAAGTTGATATATATATTTTTTTATTCTCAAGTCCTCTTGTTAGATGAAACAAGCACTGCAAAATGTCTGCAATACCATAGCAGGTAAATTGACAATAAAAACGCAGATAGCCATAGCTGCAGTATTCATCTTGACTCAAATGACCGAATAAAGAGTTTTCTTAATAAAAAAAAATAGTAAGAAAAATAGTAACTGCTCACAAATAAAGCAAACCGATTATTTAATGTTAAACCTATCTGAGGTTGTAAAATAGTTACCATGGTAAAAAAATTTTTTTATATATTTATTTTCATAATTTTTGAGACTATAAAATGTTGTCAGATTTAGTTGAAGCTATTTCATTTGGTTGGGTTACGGAATTCTTTGCGGTTGAAAGAAAAAAATATATAGTACATTCTAAACAATCCTGTTATTTGTTGTCCAATTTTTATGAAAATATTTATCAGATGTGTTTTTTCTTGATCTCATATAACTCGTAAAATGCAGGTTTTACTATTCCCTTAATGTTTTTTTTTTATGAAAAATGCTTCTGTTTTACCCATAAGTTATAACATATTACTTGTATTAAATTATTATGTGGTTATGAAATGATATAGATACATATCTATCATTTATCTATCAACACCTATTTATCTATTATCTATCATCTATCTATCACCTATGTATCTATCTTCCATCTATCCATCTTTCATCTATCTATTATCTATCATCTATCTATATATCATCATTATCTAACATCAATCTCTATATCATCTATCAATCAATCAATCTTTCTAGCTATCATCTATCTAACATAGCATCATTATTATCTATCATCTATCTAATATATAATCATTATCTATCTATCTATCTATCTATCATCTATTAGTCAATCTGTCATCTACCTATCTATCATCTATTTATCTAATCTATCATCTATCTATATCTCTATAATCTATCTACCGATCTATCAATCTATCATCTATCTATCATCTATCTATCATCTATCTATCTATCTATCTATCTATCTATCTATCTGAATATATATTATTTGTATAGAATATATAGATTTTATTGAAGAAAGTAGGAATACGTTATTGTTAATTATCTAAACTGTAAGCAGATGTTTTTATGAGTTTTAGCTTTCTGAGTTTTTTTTAGAAAACTAGATTTGCGTCCTGAGCACCAGCGCAAGGCTTGATTTGTGTATGTATATATATTATAACTGCATTTTAACAGAACAATCGAAATAGTTAACAGGCCAAATTATTTTTAATTCTGATTAGTTCTAGTTCCTCTATTTTGTTTATACAGTGACACTCTCTTTCTCTCGCTTTTCTGTTTACTGTAAACTTTTACTCCCACCTTACCCCATCCTCACATGCTCTACAGTCTGATATAAATATTTCCGATTATTTATATACCCATAGCTTATCTAAATGGAAATCAGCTAAGCAAGCTCTCTTTAGAAACATCTTAGGAATGCACAGACAGTCCAGACTGTAAAATAATAACCCCTGCTGGAGAAGGGGGGTGGAACCCGTGCATTCGAATTGCAAGCCCTAATTAAATGGCTCTCTGGGTCTTTAAATGTTCCCTTAGGACAGAGAAAGGAGTTTCCAGACAGTGACGTCACAGGCTTGTCTGGAACAAGACGGGCAGCAAGCTTAACCAATAGAAAGTTCAACTGTTGAAGCCTATTTAATGATAGGTTATTCAAGTTCCAGCTAGCTAATCAGCGGACAGGGGCGTTACAGAAGGACGCATGCAAGGATAAATACACGTGGTCTGTACACATAGACTGTATTCATCAGGGTTCAGGTAACCTCACGGTGACCCTGCTAATGACAAAGAGCTAGACTGCTATTCACTGCCAGTAAAGGCTGCACTTTACTTAACACGTCTTACTATTACACTAACAATTATAAATTGTTATTGTTCTTTACTGTTATCAGCTTTTTATAACTAGTAATAAACAATTATCACTATTGTAATATAACACGTATACAATGTACAGTAAACCATATTCATTTCAATGTGCAAAAAGTATCAGAATGTTACAAAACTTTAAGCGTTATTCTAGGACATAATAATTCTAGAAAATCTTTTAATCAACTATGGAGAAAAATAATAATGAACAAACGGTTCTTAAAGGGATAGCAAAGTGCAAAAAGATGCTATTATATATTGGAGCCTTCCATGATAACATTATTGCCTGCAAAGGGATTAAACACATAGGCCTAGATTACAAGTGGAGCGCATGCATTAGCATCACTCATGCGCAATCAATAGTGCTTCTCTATTTGCACTCATATTGCAAATATAAAGTTATTTGTTATCGGTCGAGCAGTAGTCTAGGGCAGTGTTTCTCAAACACGGTTCTCAAGTACCCCCAACAGGCCAGGTTTCCATTATAGCTGAACTAGAGCACAGGTGAAATAATCAGCTCATCAGTAACCATGGTAACTAACCTGTATTAACCCATCAGCATATTATTTCACCTGTTCTCTACTTCAGCTATAATGAAAATTTGGCCTGTTAGGGGTATTTGAGGACCGTGGTTGAGAAAAACTGGTCTAGGGCATAATATCTGCTTGTCAGATATAGCTGGTGCTTTAAATCCTTCACATAAAATACGTCTGTGATGAAAACTCATGTGGGTTATCACTTGAGGGCTAAGCCGAGAGTGTGCAAGTCATGGAGTTCTTCTGTAGTTCTGGGCTATACTGCTAAATGAATATGAAACAGTATGGGACCAAAAATAGGTCCAGGCATTTTACAGCAAAGCAGCCCACCCCCCATATGCACACACACACTACCACTAAAACAGGCCAAGATTTTTATACAGAGAAATGAATCAAATAGGGCAAGACTTTATTCATTGATATCTACGTGCAAAAATATTGTTCTGTATTTGCGGTAGTGTGTAAAAAATGCAATTCAGACAACAATAAATACAATACCAATTAAATGTTTAAACCCTATAAAATTGGCATAAGTGGATGGGACAAAAAAACGAACTGGCAGCAGTGGCCACATAAGTTTAAGGGGGGAAAAGCTATACATGAGCTCCTGCAGTGATCCAGCAATCACTGTGTAGAATGTTGCATTCCAGCATTTCTAGAGCAGAGGGGAAAAAAATGAGGAAAATAGGGAAATCATATAAAGAAAGTACATTGCAAAGTTTTTTTGTTTTTGTTTTAAACACATTCACCATTATGGGCTAGTTTACGAGTGGCGTACCAACAGTTGTGTGCAAGCAAAAAGGGGTTTATTTCAGCTGTTCGCACGCGTCATGTGTTTCACTCGTATTACAAGTTAAAAGTAAATGCGATCTCTTGAGTGCAATTCAATTTAAAAGGACATTATATACTAGATTTCTTTGCATAAATGTTTTGTAGATGATCCATTTATATAGCCTATACAGTTGTTTTGTTTTTAATGTATAGTTTTGCTTATTTTTAAATAACATTGTGCTGATTTTCAGACTCCTAACCAAGCCCCAACATTTTAGAAATATAATTATGTATACCTACTCCAGCTTGCTCCTCTTTGAGTAAAAAGACTTTTCATATGCAGAGGAAGGGAGAGGGGGCAGTGTCTGCTGTTTTTGCTATACAACCACTTTTAGTGGGTGTTCCAGCTAACATTTTCAACAGAGCTAAACTGGGAGATTCTAAGTAAGCTTTTAAACAGTTTTATACTGTATTTTTATATCAGTAGCTGTGCATATTATTCTTTATAGTAGTGTCTATTACATGAAGTTATATGAATATTGGTGTATACTGTCCGTTTAATGTGAGTCGGGTTAGCGCTACCTCAGAGCTCTGGTTAACTGTTTCGCAGTCGCAAAACACATAAAAAATGCATTACAAAGTACTGTTACACTCATAATAACACCATCTAATAAACAAATATTTTAAAAATATTGCACAAAAAAGTTATAAAGACTCAAAGATATGAGGTCTAAGGGATTTAAACATAGAGATGCATACAGGGGCGTATTATGGCCTAGGCCAACAAGGCACAGGCCTAGGGCGGCAGCTTGGATGGGGCGGAAATTTTTGAGCCTCTGTATTAGGTTGCACAGTGTTTATGGAGATGCCTGTCCCATAATATACCCGCCGCCCACCTTGGATTGGACTCTTTTCTTTTGCTGAAACATTATATGAGCCAACAGGGAAGGCTCGGTCCTTATTCGCCAGGCTGTCTCACATGATTCACTAGGGATTTCCTACGCACACTCCAGCTGTGATTAGTTGAACTGGTGCGGTCACTTTGCCTGGCGAATAAGCTTCCAATTGAGGACCTAGCCTTCCCTGTCGGCTCATATGATGTTTTAGCAAATGGCAGTGGTGGAACAACCAGGGTCACAGCTGTTGTGGTTGCGACCAGGGACTGTTGGTCCACCACTCTGGGGGGGCCCGCTGCTGCTTCCTGGTCTCCTGCAATGCCGCACAGCTTATTCAATAATTGCTGCCTCTTCTGCATTTTCTGCATTGTGCAGGTTGCCGCTCTCCTGCATAGAGGCCCGCGGCTGAGATCTATATATTTGGCACTGCCATGCCCCAACTCTGTAAAAGGAAATGTGCCCCTGTATACCCAGAGCCCCCCATAAATTATGTCATATATTTGGATGCACAGCCTTCTGCTTTACGGGCTACGTTTAAGAGCTGTTAGTTGCCTACAGTTTAACAGAGGCACATAGGATTGATTGATTGTCCAGATTGCTGGGACTGAGGGTGATTTTCTACAGATGGTTAAACTTTACTGCAGTCTGTGTAGCCTGGATGGTCAATATTCTGTGCCACTGTTAAAATGGAGGCAACTGGCAGCTCTTAAACTTAGCCCATGGGAGGAACAAGCTTTTTAGTGCGGTTTTAAAAATATATATAAATTGGTAAGAAAAAACTACTGCATTAAGCAGAAGGCTGTGAAACCAAACATATGGCATAATTCATGGGGGCTCCGGGGATATAAGGGCTGGGGATACAGCGGGCCTGTATGCAGGAGAGTGGCAACCTGCACAATGCAGTAATTGCAGAAATGGCAGCCGTTATTGAATCTGCTGGGTGGCATTGCAGGAGGCCAAAGTTATGGACCTCCAGGTTCTACCATAGTTGTTGTTCAGCTACTGCAGTTCAGGACAACTACTGTGAAGAATAACAGAGTGAGTACTCACAACTAAATTACAATAATCTATGTATGGCTGACCATATCACCTTTGACATGCCATTTGTAGCATCTGTGGCAAAATATTAGTTACATTCTTTGATTTTTTATTCCATAACGAAAAAAATATCAAGGCCAAAAAGGCATAAAACCTGGGGGGCAACAACATTTTGAGTGCCTAGGGCAGCCCAAAAACCTAAATATGCCACTGGATGCATACATATACATTTTTAAAGATGTATATGTGTGAATGTATATATATATATATATATATATATTTATATATGTATTCATAGACATATGTTTCAAAAGACTCTTCAGTGGCACCCACAGCTACCTAAGAAATAAGAGCACATAAGTGCAAAAGCACGCACCCAAACTTGAATCCTCTTTTCAGCTTGTGGGCAGGTATTAGCAGTGAAGTACACAGAGAAATGGATGAATTTTGGTTATTTGAAACGTCAAATAAAGGATATTCAGGCGTGTTTGCAAAGGGGTAAAATAGCCAAAAACACAAACCTCTTCAAGGCTATCACAAGCCTTAGACTTAGAAGCAGGTAAGGTATGCCTTCCCTCTCGTAGCAACTACTGCCCGCTTGATCCTCATGACTTTTTTTCTGTACTCTAGTGCGGTCTTGGTCACTCTTTAGTAGTTAAAGGGACACTGAACCCAATTTTTTTCTTTCGAGATTCAGATAGAACATGCAATTTTAAGCAACTTTGTAATTTACTCCTATTATCATTTTTTCTTCTTTCTCTTGCTATCTTTATTTGAAAAAGAAAGTTCAGAACCCTGGGCAGCACTTGTTTATAGGTGGATGAATTTATTCACCAATCAGCAAGAACAACCCAGGTTGTTCATCAAAAATGGTCTGGCATCTAAACTTACATTCTTGATTTTCAAATAAAAATACAAAGAGAATAAAGAACATTTGATAATATGAGTAAATTAGAAAGTTACTTAAAATTGCATTCTCTATCTGAATCACAAAATAAAAAAATTGGGTTCAGTGTCCCTTCGAGGATCTGTTAACTGCTCTTTTCTTTTTTCATTTTGAAACATAATGTTTAGTGACTGTCAGCACATTGTTACATAATTGTTATCAGCCTGAGTAACAGTATGAGCTAACTATTTTATATTTACAGACATATATTCACATGTAAACACATCAATACATATGTATACATATTAAGACATATATGTAAGTGTACTGGAGCCCTTTGCAGTGAAGTAGATTAAAACATGAAAAATCATATTAATGCAATATTCCTTTTTAATAAAGTGATATACTGTTTATTTACTGTATACTGCACATAGCGGAATATGTTCTAGGTATTTCTAAATAGATATTCCTATACATATCTGTTTATATCTATACCTATATGTAATCAACACAGGAATAAACCACTCTCAGAATCGACAGGGTACACATCCTAAGTCATTGTAAGCTCAATAACCCTGAATATTGACAGCGGTACAGTTCCCAGCAACCCAGGCAGTTAACTCCTTAGCTGCCTTTGTGAAAGGCCCATAGGGTAACTTAACATAAGTTATCAACACAACACACCTGGCACTCACCAGCAGGCACACATCAATGTTTAAATGCAAAAATGGCAGTCAGTTGCATTTGGCGCCAAACTGTTCAATTATAGCCCTTTCCAGTCAAATTCCTTGTAACATACCATATACCTTTTAACCCTTATAAAAATAGAAAAAAAATGTATATGAAAGTGTATACTTGAGTGTAATAATTTTTTTTTTTTTTTATTGAAAGATTTTGTCATTAACAGAGAATTATCAAATGCAGTTGAAAACTAGATATCAACATATTCTGGGTAGTTACATTATTACAGTTTGCTGAAAAAAACAGCTTACAATCATTTTTGGTATGTCACATTAACAGTACAGTACCACAATAAATCTTATATGGGCATTGGTATCATAATAAGTTATCATAAACATCAGTGGAATACAATGTTGCTAGATGATGAAAATTAGAGACATACATGGAATACTAAAGTGAAATTTTCTATAGGATGTATTTTCCATGGCTTACGCAGTAAGCTCAAAGGGATAGAAAAGGGAAAGGGAATCAGGGTAGGGACTGATGGTGAGGTGCCATTTCTAGTTCTATATAAATAACCCCCCTATTTTTTTTTCTTATTTTTTTTCTTTTACCTTTTGTTTTCCTCTTTTTTTTTGGAGGGGGAGATGGAAGTGACGAGAGGGGGGAGGGAGGGGGGGACGGAGCCAACAGAAGTTTACGGGGTTGGGTTTGGGAATTATGGGTGGAATTGAGGTTGTGACTATAATATGCAATATAGGGCTAGAGGGGGCCTATCTCCCCGGGGGGGGGGGGGGGGGGCAAAAAAAAAAAAGAGATCAAATCTGATGAAAACATTTAGTGTCTCAAGGAGCCATCAGACCTATGAGGGGAAGGGGAGTAGCCAGTATGTTTAGGGGAGAAGAGGAAAAAGGAGATTTCAGATAATATCCTTCTTAAACATAAACCTTAATTCAACCATGAAATATATAGTGAATGTATAACAAGACAGTAAACATCAATAAATAACAATAATGGCTCGATTCGCCAGTTGTATATAGTGCATTTCAACCCTAAATTTTTAAACAAGCTAGAAGAGAATTATGATATTGATCTATATATATTGCGATGATATCTAAATACTGAATGGGGCCTCTGTGAAACGGTCTGTTTGGGGCTATAATCGTCCCTGACACATCTGGGTTAAATGTTTGGGCTCATGTGAAGATTGTTAATGCCCTCAATGTGAAGTAATTGCTATGTGGTCCTGTTGTGTCAATTGAGATCAGGTTCAACCTCAATTGTATTGACAGATACGATAACAATGGTGGTACATGGAGTGAGCCCAAAACCAGATAATGAAGCAGTATAAAGAGACAATAAATGCCAATAATGGCATGAAGTACCAATCACATGCAGTGTGTCTCATATCTAATTACCAAACAAACTTGCTGTAAACAACTTTTAATTGGAGTAGCAGTGGCTTCAAAAGTTTGTAAAAGGACCGTTATGAGGCAACTTATTCGGGCTGTAGTCCTGTCTAACTCACCTGGATTAAACCTTTCGGCTAGTATGAAGTGGCTGGCGCCCCTATATTTTATAGAAGTGGATCCTATCAACATGCCTTATCAGTAGCTTATTGTAGGGTGATCTGTCCCGCTAAAGTCCCAGTTTAGTTGCAATTCACGGGCATTGAGGTCACAATTGATCTACCATTAAAATAGCGTGCCTGTCCTCTAATCATAGCCATCTCAATGGGAAGGTAGTATGAACCTGTAGGTAGGGACCTTATTAAAACGGTCGCAAGTGAGGCAGATTGAAACTCCTAGTCTGTCCTACTATGAGATATGATCTACATTAATAGTAAGTGCAACTCAGTGTGTTTAGCATGGCGGGATTACTATGTGGGCCCGCAGTGTCAGTAAGGTTCTAGTTTAGCCTCGGGGCTATTATGGGTGCAGGAGCTATACTAAGCTTTGTCTCTATCTCCTATTCTGGTCATATAGCTGTTCAGTGTCGCACCCTACTATAAGAGGATCTGAGTAAATAATACTTGTGCATACAATTATCCTATATTATAAAAGACAAGAGTTTGTCTCAAGCCGTCATGCGCAGTTCAGACAAACTCTTGCCGCGAGGACCCGGCAGCAGCTCAGCTGTAAGAGGCGCGCGAGGACCCGGCAGCAGCTCAGCTGTAAGAGGCGCGCGAGGACCCGGCAGCAGCTCAGCTGTAAGAGGCGCGCGAGGACCCGGCAGCAGCTCAGCTGTAAGAGGCGCGCGAGGACCCGGCAGCAGCTCAGCTGTAAGAGGCGCGAGGAGAGAGAGAGAGAGAGAGAGAGAGAGAGAGAGAGAGAGAGAGAGAGAGAGAGAGAGAGAGAATAACAATGGGAATAACACGGCCCGTGTCAACGGGCTTTAGGACTAGTAGAGCCATAAAAGATCAATTTTTAAACAAGGTTACATGCTAAAGAACAAACACAAAAACATTATAGGTAATTGAAAAGATACATTACTAGTCGATGATCTCCGATCTCCGCCATGTGCAGCATACAGTCCCAAAACAGATAAACTGGCTTTATCTCGCTCAGTCTGGAACAGAGTTCAAGTCCTGGTTTTGCCACTTGGCATTTGGAGCCTGAGATCTCTGAGGGAGGGAATCCCATTCTTTGGCTATGGGGCTGAGTCTCTCAGTCTTTGTCGGAGTTGGCATTTGGTGGTCCTGGGTTCTCGGGGGTGCTGTCCACAGAAGATTCGATGATCCCGAAAGTTCCTGAAACCATCGCTCAAGTAATTCTTTACCCTGAGATAGGTTGTCAAGTGTGATCAATGATCCATCCTTGTGAATTAGGAGCTTTGTCGGATATCCCCATTGGTATTTAACGTCTTCCTTCCTGAGAATGGTTGTGATTTCCCTGAATGTTCCTCTTTTTTTCATGGTGTATTGAGAAAGGTCTGGGAAAACTTGTATGTGTCTGACTCCCTCTGGCAAAGAAGTAGTGTTAAAGTATTTGTTCTTTATAGGTGAAGAAGTGGAAGCGCACGATTGTAACACAAGGCTACCAGATTAGCTTGTTCTATAGCTAAATCCTCCTGCTTGTGCTCCAGAGCTTCAGTGTGTTCACTGATAGCCCCAATATCTCTCCCCAGCTCGGCTACTGATCCTTGAATAGTTTAAGTGATGGTCTCTTCAAGGTTCTTCATTCTTTCTGTTAGGGTGTCAACTATCTCTGATGCTGCTATTCCATTCATTATGTTAGGAGAGGCTATAGAGGGAGGTGTGCTCTGTGTTAGGGGTTCAGTTTGAGGGCTTGGCGGGTTGCTGTCAGCAAATATTGTGGTTTTAAAATCATAGGCTAAGGATTTTTTTGGGATTGCAGTCGACTGTTTCTTCTTATTACCTTGCGGCATGATAGTATAACACTTTTCTCTCCTGAATATGTTAGACCCTGAGACTCTGTATAAGCCCCCCGGGAAGAAATGGCCCAACAGACTTAGGCCATGGCTATATTTACAGCAAAGCCCATGAATGAAGAATGTAGCATTTCACAAGCCAAAAGGGATTATTGCAAAGTAAGTCACATAGATCTCTTGCAGTTTGCCTATTTTTTGTTTGCCGCTCCTCAGGGGCAATGTCACCACTGGACGCCTCCTAGGTTTAGAGCAAGAAAGGATGAGGAGGGCACTGTTTATTTAAGTGTAGGCCAAATGCTTTGGCGTATGTAAATGTTCCCTGTTTCAGGTTTATGGGGTTGGGTAAAGTTCACTTGCAGAAATGAGGTTTGAGTAGCTTTATGAATGTCCCCCAGATAGTCTGCAATGATCCCCTTTTGTCTGCAGATATTGAAGCTCAAAAACTCCCCTAAGTTGAAAACATTTACTACAGTCTTTCTCCTGTTTATTATAGCTGGTGGGGTGTAGTAATATATCCTGCTATTGTACAGCTGAGCATATCTGATTGCATGTGGGGGCCTCAGATCCAAAATCCCCTGTTGGTCCTTCCCAGTTACGGGCCACAAGAAGACAGGTCACATGAACAGGAGAATATTATCCTTGGTACTGAGTTTGATTTGTGTGGATGTAAACCCCTCTCTTATGGATGCTAGAGCCTGTCATGTATAGGTAGCTATTGTCCAGACCGTATGTTCCACAGTTAGGGCCGTCTGTGTTTTTTTATTGCGGTGTGAGTGGGAACTCAGCCAGAAACCCGTTGTTTAGAGGTGTTGTTATGATGTGGCTTAGTAGAAGAGTATTTACATTCCTGTGCCCCCGCAGTACAAGACTAAATCTGAAGTGCGTGTGTGGTGCACAAGTGTAGCACTTACTGTCCTCTTAGGGCTCAGCAAGATCGCCGCCATTCCCGCCACAGGTTTTCACACATCCGTGAGCACAACTTTTCCAGTGGGAGGACCCCAGATTATCCCCTGTCGGTACCCAATCTTGTGTAAAACGAACCATAGGGCTCCAGCTCCACCACGGTAAGTGTCCGGGTCAGCAGGTGCTCCTTTCCATTTCCATGCGGCAACTGATAGATAACTTGTTTGTACATGGACTTCTGCATGCTGGCTCGCTATCTGCTCTCTCCTCCACAGCTGGGTTAGTAATGGACCAGGAGCGGAGCCCCGACCCTCTGTTGTCTACAGAGCTGGGTCACACTGCCTCCCAAATCACACGCTCTGCTAGTCTATTAAAGTGCAGCCGTTCAAATGTTCTTCACATAGAAGAAAATGTTCTTTTTATTTGTAAATATATATATATATATATATATATATATATATATATATATATATATATATATATATATACTCTCCAAAAAGCAGGCAGCTCACTGGTCTTTGCAGTAAAACTAGAATTTATTATATCAGTTTAAAAAACAAACGTTTCGGCACTGCATTGTGCCTTTGTCAATGTTATACAACAAAAAGTACAAGGACAGAGTGCACCCAAGCACCACCTACTGATCCGGGGTGCTTGGGTGCACTCTGTCCTTGTACTTTTTGTTGTATAACATTGACAAAGGCACAATGCAGTGCCGAAACGTTTGTTTTTTAAACTGATATAATAAATTCTAGTTTTACTGCAAAGACCAGTGAGCTGCCTGCTTTTTGGAGAGTATTGTTATGGTATTAGCAGAGCACCGTGGCATTATTTAAGTATGATTGTGCAATCCTATCTATGACTTTGTATATATATATATATATATATATATATATATATATATATATATATATATATATATATCTGATAATGTTTTGTAAAAAATATATCTATACTGATATATCTATATGAATATATACTAGTATAGATATATATATACATTTAAAATATATAGAAATATCTATTTAGAAATACAAAGAACATTTACTTCTAAGAGAAGAACTTTAGAATGTTAAATATTTACATTAAAAACACAGTAAAACACATGAAAAAATATTAAAATGTGATTAAACATTTTTTTCATGTTTAAATGCATTTAAGGGCAAAGGGCTTCAACGTGTATAAATATGCGTTTATATATATATATAACCAGCTTTAAGTGAATCTGCCCTCCTTGGGTCAACCACCCGGGTGTTCTGTGTAAGAAAGAGAAGAAGAATGGATGTTGCGATTAGGAACAATGCACCCCAAGGGACTCAACTCTCCACCAGACTTTGGTGTTTTGACATGATGTGGTATTAATTTCAGTGGCAAGTAGTGTTTGTAATGGCCGGCTAGGACCTTAGCACCTGCAGGTTGTGGATGGGGACTGTGGGGGTGACTTTCCGCCTCTTGGCGGGATACCTACCCTTTAACAGTGTAGTGTGTTGCGGTGGGTGACGTGGATCATTTCGATTCATGTGGTCCACCGTTTTGCACTCCCTAGACCTTGGTGGCGGTGTTATCGTTCCTGGTTCAACTCCTGCTCACTATGACTACGCTGCACATACTACTCATTATATAGCAGCTTACGGTTGAACTGTATTCCCCTATTAAATAATAGCAAAATGTAAAATTTTGCAAAATATGTATCGTTGATTCAGATCACATGTTATATTGTTGATAATCCAATAGACAAGAGGGGTAATTCTCCTCGTAGTAGATAACTATGGCTAGTGATTTTTGTTATATATGTCAATGCCAGACTCGTACTGAGTCTGCCAATATCCATCCTCCAAGCTTTTTTATTTGTAAGATATTGTGAATGCACTGTTTTGCCAAATGTGATTGTTTTAGTATCTAAGGAATTCACATGTACACTGTCAACACAAATATTACATGTTACTTCTAAGGTGCAACTTTATATCATGTTGATATGTTAAGTTAGATGGTAGAGTGGAACCGACATATCACATGTAGTTGGGTGAATTTGAGAACGGTACTAAATCGGAAGTGACGCGCTTCTGTGTACACCGGATCCGGAAGTGATGTCACTTCTGGTTATCAGATATGTATATTTAGCGGTTAGCCGCTGTGATTATGGTGGAATTAGATAGAGGTAGTTACACATAGTTTATGTTTTATACACAATGATGTTTTGTTTATTTTGATGCACGAGATAGAAATAAGAAGTTTGATTTATATTTTACATTATTGTTAATCGAGCCGATACCGGAAGTGATTGTTGGTGAGTACTTCCTGGTTCACTTACTGTCACACTGGATATGATGTCATTTTGGTGCCTTTTTGGACAGGAAATGGGAGGTTACTGTGTGTTTGTTCACTTATTTAAGCACGTATGTTTGTATACACTTTATGTTCTGAGGAAGAGGAAGTTTACTCCCCGAAACGTCAATAAATTTTGACTTCACGTTCCTGTCTTTTGGTGAAGCTATATATATATATATATATATATATATATATATATATATATATATATATATATATATATATATCCAGACTATATATATCCAGACTATATATATCCAGACATAAACATTTTTGGACATACAGTATATATTATATATATAAATATATATATATATCCTATATAATAAAAGGCCAGGTATGTTTGTCTGAAGCTGTAATGCACAGTAGAGACTGCGCTAGGACAAACATACCTGCCCATTGACACAGTAACTGAGGATCAGACAGCAGAGAGGGTGGACGGGAGCGGGTGTGACTCGGGTGTGGCCAGACTGGAGCAGCTGTGCCGAGGGTGTGACCAGGGGAGCGAGCGTGTAGGGGGCGTGACCGGATGGGAGTGGGCATGGCAGGGGCGTGACTGGCATGACCATGAGCCTGTGGGACTGCTGCACTGAAGAAAATGGCCTGTGTACACGGGCTTTGAGACTAGTATATATATATATATATATAAAGCACAGGAATAGACCGCACTCTCAGACTGGACAGTGTACACATCATAAGTTATTGTAACCTCCACAACCCTTAATATTGACAGCTTTACAGTTCCCAGCAACACATGCAGTTAACCCCTGAGCTGCCTGTGTGACAGGCCCATAGGGAAACTTACAAACATGAACAACACAACCCACAGAAAACCTGGCACTCACCAGCAGGCACACAGCAATGTTTAAAAGCAAAAATGGGAGAGTCAGTTGCATTTGGTAGCAAACGGTTCAATTATAGCCCTTTCCAGTCAAATACTTGTAATATACCATTTACCTTTTTACCCTTATAAAAACATTTTTTTATAAAATAAATGTGAAATATTTTTTTATCAGAAAGTGTATATTTTAGTATAATAATTTATTTTATGTTATGTTTGGTGAACATTTTTTTACCCTTACACTTTACACTAGGTAATCCGCTGACTGCCAAAAAAAATTGTGCTTCAGTGCAACCATTTACTTTCACATAAGTTAGCGTGGTAGAAATATTGCTCATCGTGATCTGTGCTAACATTAGCGTGCCGTAATCTAGCCCAATGTACTGTCATAATTCTAGTTTTTTGCAGTTTGATTGTAAGGCTCTACATTCTGATTACTATTGTTGTCACATTCATCAAAGAAGACGAATGATTTATTTATTCTCGATGTAAACTTGCACTTTATATATATGTTTACTAAAGTTAATCCAAGATTGGGAAAATAAATGAGCGCTCCAAGCCCAGAAATATATAAAAAGTCAATTTTATTCCATACTTATTAAAACCATACAAAATAGAATAAAAAGTGGTAAGCACTATTGTGCAAAAAACAAGTTGAGGAACAGGTGCAAAAACAGCAAACGTTTCGTGCTCCACGCACTTGGTCACTGCTGATTGATACACCTGTTCAGTGCTCCTTTTATTACCTGGAATCCTTAAAGTGAAATCACAAATTTTATTAACCTGTGAAGTACAGGAATGAACTGACCAATCTTGTTTTGTATGCAAGATATAATAACATCATAAATAAATCAGTTCAGGAAAGGATTATCCCGCAATTACCAGTCATTCCTGTTTTTCATTACCTTCCTAAAACACATAAAAATCTTTTGAGTCCACAGGGCAGGCCCATTATAGCGGGCATTGACTCTTTGAATGAACCCATGTCAGAATTAATTGATTCATTTTTACAACCCCTGGTTAAGGATTTGCCTAGCTATATACAGGACACCACGGCTCTTCTAAATAAAACTAATAAAACAACTTGCTGGCTAAAACAGAAAAAGGGTTTTTATAAGTGTAGGCGTCCAATATGTACTACCTGTGATTTTGTCAAGGAAGGGGTTGAATTTAGTTCAACCACTACCAATAAAGTGTATAAGATATATCATTATATCAATTGCTCAACTACTCATGTAGTTTATCTTTTAACGTGTAAAATTTGTCATAAACAATACACAGGCAAAACTAAAAGACCGCTAGAAGAAAGGTTCTTGGAGCATTTGCGCTCCATAGAGGATAAGGACTCAGACACACCTGTATCAAGGCATTTTAAGGCATTACATAACGCAGATACAGCTGCTCTCATCTTACAAGGGATAGATTTTGTCCCACAATGGAGAAGAGGAGGTGACAGAGAGAAAACCCTTGATAAAAGGGAAGTTATTTGGATGTTCAATTTACAGACTACACATCCTGAGGGCCTTAACATGAGAAGGGATTTAGATCTATTCACTAAATAACAATAATCTCTAATTTTAGGGTATTGCTCTTGTCATGTGCTCTTATTCATAGTTGTAATGCTTGTGTCTTCTTCACAGTAAAAAACAGTATTTGATATAAAAATATCTCCCCATCTATCTTAATTTTAGTTTCCCACATAAGGCTAACACAAAATTACTATGTATCTATCTAAAAGAAATTTATGTAAATTACAGTGTCTTGTCATAGGCTCATTCTCTGCAAATCACAGTACCAACCTGTTCAAGGTGTATGCTATAATTTATTAGTTTAAACTGAATATGAGAATTGACCTTGATTATATACAGGTTTTGAAATAATGTTTCATAGAATGATATGTATACATTTTCCAATTATAGGAGATAAAAAATGTAAAACATAATCAAATTTGACTTAGGATATATTTTCCTTGGGCATAATAATTAAATTCTTAACATGAATCAATTTGCTTATCTATATATAATATTTTGTGTATTGAAAATAAAAAAATGTTTCTTGTCATAGGCTCCCCCACAGAATGGCAAAATACAGGTTAATAAAATTTGTGATTTCACTTTAAGGATTCCAGGTAATAAAAGGAGCACTGAACAGGTGTATCAATCAGCAGTGACCAAGTGCGTGGAGCACAAAACGTTTGCTGTTTTTGCACCTGTTCCTCAACTTGTTTTTTGCACAATAGTGCTTACCACTTTTTATTCTATTTTGTATGGTTTTAATAAGTATGGAATAAAATTGACTTTTTATATATTTCTGGGCTTGGAGCGCTCATTTATTTTCCCAATCTTGGATTAACTGTTACTTTTTGTGCGTGTGCAGACGCACTGGGAATTTTTGTTTGCCGCCCGGGAACAACATTCATTTGCTTGCTACCCTCTCTCTAACAGTGCCTATCACCTCATTGGATTTACAGCTACATACCCCAGGGGCGCTCCTTTGAGCAGGTTTGTTTTTCCTTATGTTTACTAAAGTCTCCTGGTAAAGAAGGGGAAGGTGGAAAATAAATTTCATCTAGACTGCTCTAATAGCAGTACACGTAATAAATTTGTATCTATTTTTAACACTTGTACCCACGATTAAGAAGTTAGGCACCTTTAAGTATAAAACACTGCTACCTCTGAGTAGGAAAGGCTACATAGTAGAGGTTTTTCTACAGGGATAAAACACTATAGGTATTCCTAATATTTTTACATAGTCACTATATGGATAAGTATATAAGCACAACTAAGTATAAATCCCCTAAAATGTCTCCAAAATCAAAAGATAAAAAAAATCAGAAATAGCCTAGATAACACGGATAGCCCCCCGATACAGAGCGCAGCACACAGTTATATTGATACTGAGAGTCTAGTTAAACAGATCTCAGATATTTTTATCCCTCAATTTGAAGGTTTGAGGAAAGACCTCAGCACACTATCCCAGGATATGAAGCAAATTGTAAACAGAATCACAGAGACAGAAATATAGTGTCTGAAGTTGAAGACTTACTGCACATACATGACTCCATTGTTAAAAAAAATCCTGATCTTATAAAACAGAATAGAGGACATGGAGAATAGATCCCGCAGAAATAACTTAAAAATAGTGGTATTGCCCAAAATAGCAGAATTTGCAGATCTGCTGGAATTTTCAACAACCACCATCAAGCTCTGGGAATCTCTATAGATTCCCTCCCCATGGCAGTGGAAAGAGCACACAAAATCGGGACCATAGTGGATAGGGGTGACGTCAAAATTTCTAAAAGATCTGTCATGATCAGATTCCTGAACTTCCAGAACAAACTCAAAGTGCTTCACCAATATCGCAAAATGGTCCCTTTTCATATTAAGGACCACCCCATTTTAATTTTTCAAGACTACTCAGCTGAAACCTCCAGTAAGAGACGTGAAATGACCCCACATTGTACTCAGCTCATAAATATGGGAATTAAAACCTCTCTTATATATCCAGCAAAGTTAAGAATCCTTTATGACTCTAAAACCATAATCATTAATAATGCTGACGATGCTAGAAAATGTATAGAAAGCGTGAAGCCTACTGCCTCTCAGACACATTTTTAAGAATGGGTTAACATACTATTAGATCCTACTAAACTATATATTGGAACTTCAGACCATTCTTTTTTTAACTTGTGTGTTAGTTGTTTTTTTTGTTTGTTTATTTATTTATCTCCTCTTCTTTTCCCCCTCTCCTCTGCTCCCTCCACCTGCCAGATATAAAAGAGTAGTGTAACGAGGGATGAAATTAAATTCCGATCATTGAATGTAAATGGAATCACCTCCCCTATTAAAAGAAAACGTTGTTAGATATATACTATACTAGGGTTACAAAATTATTATTTATTATTATTTCATTAGTAACCTCCAGTAAAATGTTGGATAACTTATCTTATCAGTTCCCAAAAAATTATAAATGTATTTACATAACAATATATTTATTAAAAATCAATATTTATTCCTTAATTCTTGATTAGTTATCTTTTTAGACACCTTGAATAATATTTATGTAAAAAACTAGATTATTAATTAATTATACACACATATTCTGTTACAATTATTCTACACAGAACAGATCATACAATTTATCTCTAAAAATTAACCTTATTCACAATTAATCACTTGTTAAAATTACCACAAATAAAGATATCAGAACAGTCTATAATTATTCAGCTTAGTTCACTCCAATATTAGAATATGGACTATTAGCTTAACAATGCTTAATTAATGACTACCAGAGATTTAATCACAATAACCAATTTATGTACAGTTCTAAGAGAGATCACAATATTAAAAATGACTTATAAATCTGGAGAGCAAAATCCTTTCTAGCAAATAAATTATTTAGCACTAATATGACTAGTTCTAAATTATACAGGACTATGAATATAAACTTAAAATACAAAGTACCTCTTTAAATTACCAGCTTCAATTAAACTGTAGCAACAATAAATGTATTTGCTTTAAAATATTAAATTATCACCATTGCCATACATTACCACATAACCAGATGAGAGTTCAGCTTTTTCAGATTAATCCAGTCTACCGTCATAAATAAGGAAGGTATTTGCAATTTAGAGAATAAAAGGTTTAGGCCCAATGTTGCTTTCTGTAAACCAAGGCAGCAAGATAAGTCAGAGACTTAAAATTCAGCAGCATGTGTTCCTTGTTTTCTCTGTGCATCAGACTTTATCAAGTGATAAGGTCTACCTCTATTCTCTAATCATTGGTGAAAACCGGGATACACCCCCCCGAAGCTTGTCTCTTATAAGCCCTTCGAAGCTGAACATCTCATTGGCTTACTGGGAATGTATGGGATTTAACAGTCAACTCGTTTGGCTGTTATACCAGTTTTAGTCCATTAGGGGGCAGTAGACATATAAATGCAGTTTCATTATCAATACTGCTAACAGTTTACTATATATCTTTTAATTTTTAAATGTATATTTAATATACTCACTATTTCTTGCATCATCAGACAAATATGTCCAATATGTATGGGATTATTTAATACTATTTAATCTGAGTATTTTCATACCAAACATGAGTATACTACTTATATGGCACTTAAAAGGATATTAATACTTTCAGCATGGACCTAATTAATATTTTCTCAGTTTACAATTTTCATCTTAATATCACATACATACCTTGTGAGTGGCAGTCTGATGTAATTTCATATAGCTATATTTACATTTGATTATTATCCCATACTAATATAAATATTGCATATCTGTGGATATTATTTTAATATTTAGTGTATACGCTATATGATATGATTCAGGGCACACATTATATAGGCATTCATATATAAGTAACAAAACAAAGGGAAGTGATCCCAGAATTGCTGGAAAAGGCAAAAATGCTAATGTCTCCCAGCTGACCTTGTTGTTTATATTATAGAAACAGGTAACTGGCTGGGAGTGTGCTTAGATCCTATTACAACATTTAAATCAAAGAAAAAAAAACGATTAAGAGAATAGGGAAAAGTATACTATTTCTACACATAAAGTTTATATTTTTCCACTTAAAATTTAAGTTTTACTAGTTGTAGTTTAAAAAGGCAGCAGAAATAGAAGTTGTATCTAGCGTACCAGAAAAATAGTTAAAAACATAACTCTGTAACTGTGACTTGAATAAAGTACTTCAATGTTGCTGATTTTAGGTTGTTTATCACATATGAGGAGGAGGGGAAAAATCAAAGATATTAGGTAAATGTAAGAGCCTCTATTTAGGAACTGTGTCCTGTATTGCCCTATATTAGGGTAGATAAGCCACTTTTTTTTACACCATATATGATATAAATCCCTTCCCCATCCTTCCCACAATATGTCCCAAATGTTACAAAAAATGTTACAACAACAAATAAAAATATCAATTAGTAGATAGTCTGAAATAAACAAGTGCAGTTAAAATAAACACAAAGCCTCTGACGTGGTCGCGTTTCACTTATACGCTTCCTCAAAGGGGGTGATTTTTCTTTGATTCATATATAAGTACATACTAGTCATATCGGAAACCTAGTTTGTATATCAGATGCCTGGAGAACAAAATAATTTTATTTATTTTGAAATAAATTGGACATTTTAAATTGACCATATAGCTACTTACTTTATTCAGCAGGAACTTATCTACTATGTTACTGTTAGACATTTCTCTCAGATCCACACATATACATTTATACAATCCTGAGGTACACCATAACTGAACAGTTTTTAAAAAGGTTTTCTTAAATATCTTTAACTCAGATGAGGAGTCTAGGGTTCTGTATATACAACTCAGCATATGGTAATTAACTCTTGAATGCAAATTGGTTTACTTCAATGAAAACCTGTTTTCTTGTGCATACATTTGTGCTTCAAAGAGCTGAATATTGTAGACTGACTACCTCATTGCAGGCGTTTGTCAACTTCACTAATTGAACAAATGTTTACCTTTTGCTCTCTCTTAGATGTCTTGAGCAGCGAGGGGGGGGGGTCAATGGCTATAGTGAGACCAATTCATATCAAATTAGATATTAGCTAAAATTAAATATTAAATGATGTGATACATTTGTAGTTTTTTTAATGTTACTTCACAGGTACCCTGTCCCTGACATAATTCCCCCTTCCAATTTTAATATATGTAGGACACATGTATTTGAATTGGCTAAAAGTCAGTGGTACTTGGTGAGTGTACTGACAGTATACATCATAGACAGTCTTTTTATAAAGATAGTCCATTATTTTTGAATTCTCACATTTATGCTTGTCAGCACACAAACGCCATTGTCCATTGGGCTTAAGAACACCTAGAATAGGATTGTTATAAGAGCTGTGCACCTGTCTGATGATACCCCTTTCTTCCAGGTTCCTTGTGATTTCTGCAAGAGAATCAAATAAGGCTAAAGGAAGTCTGTATTGTTTAACAAAGACAGGTGGTGCATTGGGATCTGTTTGGATTCTTGCAATGTGAAGGTCTGTTGTCCCACAGTCATAAGAATTCCTAGAAAAATATCCTTGTTCTCTATCAGGAGTTCTCATAGCTGTCGGCGCTCATCATCATTGGAACAGCCATTAGCTAAGGAGATTTGCTCTTTGACTATTTGCTGAAATCCTGGAAAGATTTCAGGCTGTCCTATCTCAAAGTCTTCTTCCAACCTAGAGGTGAGATCCCATTGATTACAATTTACATTGCCCCCATGATTCTGGGTATTGGTGTATTCTTGCTCTTTGTTTGGCTGATCAAATACTAGGGAGGTTTTTTCAATTTTACAGATTCCTTCCTCTGAGCTGAAGGGATAAATAGACTGAATTGTAAACAATCCCTCTGGCATAGATGCACAGGATTGTTCTATTAACTGTTTTTCAGTTAAGTATCCTTCAGGTATTAGCCCAATTATATTATTTTGGAATCCTAAAGTGTAGTAACTGGATTCTAGAGCATATCCTCGGGTAGTTCCCTTGGACAAGTTGACATACTGTGGGGTCATTTTATGCACAATAACATGTATTGGAATGTTCCCAATATTTACCATAGGAGTATGGGTCATTGTTATACCCAGATTTTGCATTCTATGGGAGATGCATATTAGTGTTTCAAAAGTTTTTAATTTCTGACCTATTTTTACCTGTAAGGATAAGAGGAATTTATCAGCCTCAGCAGGGATTACAACATCGTTAGACACCTGCATATTCACAACATATGGCATTTGCTGGTTTGATTTCAGGGCTGCATTTTCATCCTGAAATACTTCAGGGTCACCCTTTAACCTGATCCAAAGGCAAAGGCTAATCAAATCTATTTGTATGGCATATCTATGTAAGAGATCATTTCTAATGTATATGTGATTATGGGGATTATTTAAATTAAAAAACAGGTGCTTTGCTGATTTATTACCTATAGAGATAGATAATAAACATTTAGCTGTGACATTTTAGCTTTCAGATTTGTCATCCAGGTCATAGACCCAGAGATCTTGGGGAGAAAGATATTTAATCATCTTAGGTTCAGCTATCTGCACCAGTAAGCCTTCACTTATATAGCTAGCTTCAAATTCAATTTGGCATACTTTGTTTTTCCAAAGTCATGCACCTGTATAGGGAGGAATAGATCATCCTTAACTCTCTCAATATCTGCAAGGAATTGAGCATGATCAACCCCTTTAAAGGATTTAGGATCCTCCTTGTGGAGAAATATGGTTAATACATTGCCGTCTAGGGAAATATTGGCTATCTTCCCAGGCAAAATTTTAATGGTATTACCATCATAATCACTTAGGGGGATCTGACCATCTATTTGAAGGATCATTATCTCGGGTGCAGAGCTATTTCTGAAATAAATCTCCACAGCATCTGGCTTCTCTTCCACCACGTGACAGTTATGTCTAGAGTGAGGTATGCTGGACCGCTCATAATTAATATGTCTTTTAACTTGTGACCAAATTACATTATTATATCTTATTACCCTGTTCCCCCCCCAACACCTATTAGTGAACCGTCAAATTCCTTTAGTTTAGGTTTGTGGGTTGTTAGCTCATTTACCTGTGTGTAGTACTTGTGGGATAAAATAGTTGCCTGAGATCCAGTATCAATTAATCCAATGATAGGTTTGGTAACTGAATCCTGGAGCTCAGCACATACATAATATCTTCCTGCAGTTTCTACCATTTCACACATAAAATTAGCATGATTACACATCTTTTCGCTTCGCCACGAGTTACCTGAATCCACCACATTACCTGATGCAGAAGAGTTTTCATTCTTACCAGACACTTCCTCTATAATAGGGCTGACAGGGTTCCTGTGTACTGCATCTGTGGGAATAAGGTTAAGGGACAGCTGCAAAAGAAGAGGTTTGTTAGAGCTTCCAGGCTGAGGCTGCCTGTCATCACCGCCGTTTCTGGGCTGAAGGGAGAGAACATGATTTGTACCATTATTAACATTTATCATTTCATTGGGTATATCTCTCTCCTTTCCCTCAGGTAATACAGGAGTATTTATGATTGTGCCTGTAGCCCGCTGCTGGCCACTGGCTGTGCCCCTAAAAAAAGATTATTAGGGTGCTGAGCCGTCAAAGCTTGACTCATATTAGTAAATAGTGTACATAATTGATTTAACTGCGTACTGAGTTGGCCCACTTGATTATACAAGCTTTTTTGATATCCCAGGGTACTGATTCCTGGATCCTTGAGATCCCTCAGAATCATAGCTATTGTTTCTATTTTGACGTGATTGTCTTTGGGTTTAAACTTGTTCAGCGTTAATATCTTGGGGAGCACTATTTACTTGGGGTATTTGGTTACCCTGAGAGTATTTTTGCCACTTTTGGTATTTATTTTTAATGGGATACCGATTACCTTGTGGGTATTCACCTCTTTGGGGATAACTATTTATCTGGGTATGCCCCCCATTTTGAGTATATTCTCTCTGCACCTCAGGCCTTGTTGGGGGAGGGGCAGAGTTAAAACTTTGTGGGGAAGGCCTGTTTTCTCGGGCCACTTCCGTATAAGTTTTCTTTTTGGATTCTAAATTTAGGGGGCTAGGTGACACCCTAGTTTCTGCCACAATTTTGGGGCTGGGACTTGGTTCCCTATTAACCCCCTGTTCACTGGACTGCTGAATAGAGTATGTGGGACCTTTGTTTAAATTCTTCCCTAATACTCTACAGTTAATTTCTCATAAATTCTTTTAGGGTTTCCATAATTTCATTATTTTCATAATAGAGGGGGTTTAATATGGCGATATTGCCTTTTTAATTCACTTAATTCTTTCTGGCTCTCTGCGAATTGTTTATTCAAGTTTTCTATTTATGCTACTTATGTTCTGGGCAAACTCATCAATTTTATCCTAGACTCATTCTGCCTCTTCTTAATCTAGTCTTAAGGAATAATTTTCACCCCAGTTGCTCCAATTGTGAATTCTGTCTTTCAATCTAATTGGACATTTCATCGTACACATAGAGGAGCAGACCCCAAGTTTTAAAAATTATTTTGTCGCGTTTCTTTTGTTTCTGAGGTTGGATACATTTTAACAGCCCTTGAAATATTTCACTTTCGCCACACCATATATTATTTGCAATATTTTTGGCCTTAGTCTTAAGCATCTTTATGTAAACGTATATTTCTTCCTTAATACTTAATCTATTTTTAAGGTGAGTAATGGCTTCTGTTTTAAGCCTTTCTGCCTGACTAATGGGTGATTTTGGGGAGCATATTTCAAAACTATGTATAGATTCAATTGATTCACTTCTAGTAACAGACATTATTATTCTGGCTTAGTATTTGGTTAACTTAAAATGCTAATACAGTTCTGACCAATGAAAAACATTTTTTTAAAATATTACAAAATGTTTTTTTGTTTAATTTTTCTAGATAATATTTTTTTATTTACTGCAAAATATATTTTATCAATGTGATAAAGATAATAATCTCAGCAGTGCATCCAAATTATGTGTTAGATATATACTATACTAGGGTTACAACATTATTATTTATTAATATTTCAGTAGTAACCTCCAGTAAAATGTTGGAGAACTTATCTTAAAAGTTGCCAACCAATTATAAATGTAATTACGTAACAATATATCTATTAAAAATAAATATTTATTCCTTACTTCTTGATTAGTTATCTTTATAGACACCATGAATAATATTTATGTAAAAAAAACTAGATTATGAATTAATTATACACGCTTATTCTGTTACAATTATTCCACACAGAACAGATCATAAAATGTATCTCTAAAAATTAACCTTACTCACAATGAATTGCTTGTTAAAATTACCACAAATGAGGATATCAGAACAGTCTATAATTATCCAGCTTAGTTCACTCCAATATCAGAATATGGACTATTAGCTTAACAATGCTTAATTAATGACTACCAGAGATTTAATCACAATAACCAATTTATGTACAGCTCTAAGAGAGTTCACAATAATAAAACTGGACTATAAATATAAACTTAAAATACAAAGTACCTCTTTAAATACCATCTTCAATAAAACTGTAGCAAGAATGAATGTCTTTGCTTTAAAATATTAAATTATCACCATTGCCATACATTACCACATAACTAGATGAGAGTTCAGCTTTTTCAGATTAATCCAGTTCACCGTCATAAATAAGAAAGGTATTTGCAATTTAGAGGATAAAAGGTTTAGGCCCAATGTTGCTTCCTTTTTTTCTCTGTGCATCAGACTTTATCAAGTGATAAGGTCTACCTCTATTCCCTAATTATTGGTTAAAACCGGGATACACCCCACCGAAGCTTGTCTTTGATAGGCCCTTCGAAGCTGAACATCTCATTGGCTTACTGGAAATGTATGGGTTTTAACAGTCAACTCGTTTGGCTGTTATACCAGTTTTAGTCCATTAGGGGGCAGCAGACATATAAATGCAGTTTCATTATCAATACTGCTAACAGTTTACTATATATCTTTTAATTTTTAAATGTATATTTAATATACTCAATATTTCTTGCATCAACAGACAAATATATCCAAAATGTATGGGAATATTTAATACTATTTAATCTGAGTATTTTCATACTAAACATAAGTATACTACTTATATGGCACTTAAAAGGATATTAATACTTTCAGCATGAACCTAATTAATATTTTCTCAGTTTACAATTTCCATCTTAATATCACATATTTTTTATACATTTCATATAGCTATATTTACATTTGATTATTATCCCATATTAATATAAATATTGCATATCTGTGGATATTTTTTAATATTTAGTGTATATGCTATATGATATGATTCAGGGCACACATTATATAGGCATTCATATATTAGTACCCACTAGTCATATCTGAAACCTAGTTTGTATATCAGATGCCTGGAAAACAAAAGAATGTTATTTTAAAAAAAAAATAAATTGGACTTTTTAAATTGACCATATAGCTACTTACTCAATTCAGCAGATACTTAACTACTATGTTACTGTTAGGCATTTCTCTCATATCCACAAATATACATTTATACAATACTGATGTACACCATAACTGAAAATTTGGCATAAGTTGTACTTTAAAATCTCAATTTTGATGCTTTCAACTTACACATTTTTAAAAAAAGGCTTTCTTAGATATCTTTAACTCAGACAAGGAGACTAGGGTTCTGTGTATTCAACTCAGCATAGGGTAATTAACTGTTTCATGCAAAGTGGTTTACTTCCATGACAACCTGTTTTTTTGTGCATACACTTGTGCTTCAAAGAGCTGAATATTTTAGACTAACTACCTCGTTGCAGGGGTTCATCAACTTCACTAATTGAACAATTGTTTCCCTTTTGCTCTCTCTTAGATGTCTTTAGCAGTGAGGGGGGAGGGTCAGTGGCTATAGCGATATCAATTCATATCAAATTAGATATTAGCTAAAATTAAATATTATATTATGTAATTTATTTGTAGTTTATTTAATGTTACTTCACAGGTACCCTGACAACGTATTATTTAATATCTTAAAAAGTCCACCCCAGATATTGTATTTCTTCAGGAAACACACCTGAATAGGATGGAGTTGGAATAATTGACCTTGAAGAGGGCAGATTTTTCATCCTAGAAATTACGATTCAATGTATTCTTTTTGTTCTCTGTAACTTATATACACCTAACAAATATTCCACAGAATTTTGACAGAATCTATTATTAAAATTAATAAACTATAAGGACGCTAAATTAATAGTAGGTGGTGACTATAATGCATGCTTTAAACCTATGTTGGATAGACTAAATCCTAAAATCAGAGTAAGTATAGCAAGGAAGCCAAGCTTCTTGACAGCTTTTATTTAATGAAAGAAATAGGGATATTCATACCCTATAGAGGTGCGCAGTGGATAGCAACAATAAATCCAGGAATGATCGAATCAAAATCTATTATTAAAATTAATAAACTATAAGGACGCTAAATTAATAGTAGGTGGTGACTATAATGCATGCTTTAAACCTATGTTGGATAGACTAAATCCTAATATCGGAGTAAGTATAGCAAGGAAGCCAAGCTTCTTGACAGCTTTTCGAAAGACTTAAATCTTAAAGACATCTGGAGATTACAAATCCCAGACTCAAGAACTTTCACCTGTGAGTCCATGGCACACAAAGTATTTTTGAGAATTTAAATGTTCCTGGTCAGTGAAGCCTTGCTGGGATCAAAGCTTGAGACTGGAACTGAAGACACCATAATGTCGGACCATGCAATAGTCTCTCTTTCTCTGAAGCTAAAAAATGAAAAACAAACAGGAAAATTCTTCTTTCCTATATTCCTTCTCCAGAATATTAAATTTAGTAACTGGTTGGTGGCTCAATGAGGGGAATTTAGTAAATTCAATGCTTATTATATACACAAAACAAGAAATTTGTTTGAAATCTGCTAAGGCCTTTCTTAGAGGGGTGATCAAGGCTTACATGATTAAAATGAAGAAAGTATAAAGAGCTAGAGAAAATCAATTAGCTAATCAGCTTAAAAATAAATATATCAAATATAATGAAAGCCAAACTAGAATATATTGGGCCGACTATTAAATGTGAAAGTAAAATGAGAGACTTTTATTAATCAACAATAACTGCAACTTGAACACAAAAATAAAGCTCACTTTAACACACATGGCCCCAAATATGCAAAGTTTTTAGCAAATCTTGTTAAAAATAGGAAAATGAAAAACAACATAGCAGCTATTAAAGTAAAAGATGTAAGATATTCAACTTCTGTTGACATTCAAAACAGGTCTTCACTCATTTTCAGAAGATATATTCAGCAGATCCTATCAACAAAGAGAGTAAACAAGAATTCTGGGATAAGATTGAAGCACCAAAAATCTCTATACAACAGCTCATTTTAAACAATTCTATAACCTTAGAAGAAGTCAAAGATGCTATTAATAGATCTGCCAATGGCAAAGCGCCTGGCTCTGATTAGCTTCCTATTGAATTCTATAATATTCTAATGGAGCAGATCTCTCCCAATCTTTGTGTACTATTTAATGAAAGAAATAGGGATATTCATACCCTATAGAGGTGCGCAGTGGATAGCAACAATAAATCCAGGAATGATCGAATCAAAGGCAGCTCTCCCTAAGTAGAAGTGTCAGATGTATGTCCAGTGAACAGGGATAAGAAGGTGCCACATAGGGTGATATTGTCAGGTAAGAACACACAGACAAATGGACGATAATACACTCACATACAATGCGGCACTTGGATATGCCAGAATTCGCAAGCCGGGACCTCTTTGTCGCCCAACAGACACAAACAGCAATGACCGCCGACCGGTCACATGGATATGTACAGCTAATGAGGAACAAGCAAACACCAACGCCTTCCTATGGAGGCTCCAATCACTACTGGCAGTGGAAGGGGTGTGTGGATATGGATGCCCTGTCCTCACCTAGGCTACTCGCTTCCTTCGGCAAATGTGAAGATAGTTTCGGAAATAGGATAGAATCAAATTGAATCCAGCAAGGGATATAACAACTTAAAACAAATTTATTAAAATGTATAGAACTTAGCAACGTGTTTCTCGGCTACGCAGAGCCGTTTCATCAGGCTGTAAAATACACAATATACCCCTGCTATATTTGTTCCTCCCTCTAACCAATCAAATGGTAGAGATCAGCACACTCCCATATTCACACAAATGATGTCAAACAACAAGCGATTTCTATCCCCTAATGTTAGTAGCTAATAAAAAATATATACTTTGCACATAAATCTATTGCAACAAATTAATATAAGGGATATTTTGAAACATAATGATATGATTAAAATTTTAAACTTGGTTATTCCAACATTAGGTGATCAAAACAACCCTCAACAATGTAAAAAACTCTAAATTGATATGAATGGATACAAATAGTGAATATATAAGTTGAAATATAAAAATTTCATATATGACTATACACTTACATTTTATAGCAATCCGAAAATTTTTGAACATTGTCAACACCAATGATAGGATTGCCCTCTATTAATCTTCTAACAAACCACCATATGAGTAAGTATATAAGATAGAAAATATAAAACCCAGGTGTGTGTGTATTTCTACTAGAGGAATAACCCGATTAGATTCTTATAGTGTAATGAAGGAGTGCCCCATTATATTCTAATATTAATATATTGGTTATTTGCTACAATTTATCCTAATGTATAGTGACCCCACCATACTTGGCCCCCTAATATTGAATTGTTAACTCAAAAAGCTAAAATGGAGATTAACATATTATTGGTCCATCCTCCAATGGTCTTAGATCTTATATTTACAAATTAATGAAAAGCTGCTAAATCTACATTCATATTAAGACCAAATGGATGTAATGTTTGGAGTTTATGGATCCAATAAGTCTCTCTTTGTCTTAACCTAAAAAAATGATTATAAAAGTCTGACCTAGGAATATGTTCAATTGGTGTAATTTTATAACAATTTAATCTGCCATTATGTTTTAAATGGCAGTGTCTAGGCATACTATGTGATTTTAAATTGTTTTTAATATTACGATAATGTTCTGACTATCTTATACTAAGATGCCTACAGGTACGCCCTATATATTGGCAACCACAGTAACAGGACAAGAGATATATCACATAGTTTGATGCACAAGACATCTTACTCCCCATCAGATATGTTTTTTTGGTAACATTTGACTGGAAGGAATGTGAATTATGTGTAATATGGTCACACATTTTACACCTTTTAATGTTACATTTGTAACATCCTTTTCTAGATGTTTTTGTGTTTTTATTGTTATTCATATTGTTTTTATTATAATCATTCTCCAATGTACCAGGATGAGATTCTTTTTTATTTTTAACAACTTTATTTGGTGTCAAAATACTTTTTAGATTGAGCGCCTTTTTAAACGCTACAGTGGGCTTCGTTTCAATCAAATTACCACCTTGGTAAGGATACTCCAATGTTTATTAATGATTTGTTTAATCAAATCGTAATTACAATTATATTCTGTAATAAACATGGTGCAATTTTTTATATTATCTCTAGTTGATCTAGTAACTGTTTTATTTTGAAAATATAAACTTCTATCATCAAGTTTAGCCCTTTCATAACCACTATCAATAATATGTTGGGGATATTTTTTCTCTTTGAATCTTTCTTTTAGAACCTTAGTCTGTATCTCATAATCTAAAACCGTACTACGATTCCTACGTACACATTTAAATTGCCCGTAGGGCACATTTCTTTTCCTTGGATAATAATGGTTACTAGTAAAGTCAAGATAGCTATTACAATCTACCACCTTAAAATGAGTACTAGTAATAATTTTCTCATTCTCAAAGCGGAGATTTAAATCTAAAAATACTATGGTTTCAGTATCAATTACACTAGTAAACTTGAGACCTTTATTATTAGTATTGATGTGTTCAACAAATTTACCTGCTGATACTTGATCACCTCTCCAAACAAAAATCAAATCATCTATAAATATGTTGTTCAAATGATCCCATATATAAGTTGGCATAACTTGGGGCGAACCTGGTACCTATGGCCGTCCCTCTCACCTGGAGATAATCTTCATCCTGGAATAGGAAGTAATTATGACATAGAATATATGAAATTAGTTGTAAAATAAACCTTTTTTGGAGATCAGGTAAATACATATCTGTTTCCAAATAATCAGAGACCGCTTTGAGTCCCAAATGTGGAATATTAGAATACAAAGCTTGGACATCACACGTGATCCAAATAAGATCACGCGCGATGACTACTTGTTCAAGTTTATTAATTAAATCTGACGAGTCCCGAATATAGGACTCAAGCCCTACTACATATTTCTGCAAAAAATAGTCCACATAGAAATATGCGTTATCAGTTAAACTTCCTATTCCTGCTATTATTGGATGACCCGGTGGACATATGGGGTTTTTATATGGGGTTTTATGTAATTTGGGGAGATGGTAGTAAAAGGCTCGATTTGGCTCTTTGGGAATAAGATAATCTTTTTCTTTTTTTGTTAATATACCTTCCTTAAATGCATATTCAATAAGATCCTTCAATATAGCTATAAACTTAGTGGTGGGATCAAATGTCAATCTGGTGTAATATACCATTATCATTGAGTATCATTGAGGATTTTGCTGGCTTGCAAAAGGTAGTCAGCCAAGTCCTGTAGGATGATCCCACCACCCTTGTCAGCCTGTCTAATGACTATTGACTGATCATTTTTTAAGGTTTCTAAGGCTCGTTTCTCATTACCAAAGAGATTACATTTGCTCATAGTTTTTTTTAGGAATAAGGTCAAAATCATCACTAACCAATTGTTTAAATATCTCTATATGAGCATTGTCATTTAGCCTAGGGATAAAATTTGATTTATTCCTAAAATTAGTGTGTATTAGCGTATATAGCTATCACAAAGATGATCAACCAAAGAGTCTGGTTCATATATTGGAATCTGTTGGTTGATAAGCCTAGAGTCCATTGTCTCTGTCAGAATGGGTAATCTTGAATCATTTTTCAATTGCTTCTCCGCAAAATACTTTTGCATCGAAAGTTTTTGGGTGAAGCGATTGAGATCTACAAAAAGAGCAAAAGTGTTGTGTGTATTGGTTGTACTAAAAGATAGTCCTTTACCAAGAACTCTAATCTCATTGTCTGTCAAGATGTGAGATGAAAATTGAAGATGCCTCTCCTTAGTCCCTGTAGTCTTGCCTTTTTGAGGGCTGTATTTCGTCCTCTACACCCTTGTTTCCGTGGGGTCTTTTTCCTTTGTAGGATGGTGTTAGGGAGACTACAGGTTCCAAGTAGCTGGCAATCTTCTTTTGTTTCCATGGGGATTGTCTTGGGCGTGACTCTAAAAACGTGGTGATGGCTGAGTGTTTATGGATTCATGTAAATCAGAAGGTCCATTATCATAAAACTGGGATTCAGTGTTATTTAAGACATTAAATCTATTTGAAGTGCTAACATTATCATATCCAGGAGACCCTAGGTCCCCATGACCTGTATACTTTTCCTGATTGCTTGCACCTAATGGTACACTTACATATGGTGGATAACTGTTTGATGCAGAAGGGATGTTAGACCACTGATTGGTATTATTTGTTTGAGACATATATTGATTATTTTGATGTTGTGTATCTTTATATCTCTGTTGATAATGGTCATATTTCCCTTTCTCCCCATGTCTATTGTTATTTGTATTATATTGTGTCTTACTATGTGTCCATCTCTGGTTATGGGTGTGATATTGTCCATACCCTGACTTAGGTTGATTATATCTATAATCTCTATCATGATGATTTTTTTGTTTATTTTTCTTATGATGATTTACCACAGTCCACTGATTATCAGAATGGTACTTAGAAGTTGATTCACTCGGTGTCCTGGGGTAATTATCATAATGATGCTCTTTAACCACTGATGACTCAAGTTGTGGTTTCTTTTTATCATAAGTAAAAACTTCCCCCTTTAAATTGTCTTCATTATCTCTAGCTAATTTATGGTTTTTACTTTCCATTAGTTCTTTTTGGAAGGTATCATTTTTTTGTAAAACCATATTGTTAAGTTCTTCATATTGCTTTAAGGATTTAAATTTATCCAAACTATGTTGTACAATATCTATCTCCTTAGATGTTTTTTCAACCAATGATTTTCAATGTGCAATCATAATTTTCATAAGAGTAACTGAACAAGTGGTCAAATTATCTTCCCATTTAGAATTCAGAGATTGATCTTCCTTAAAGGAACAACTCTTAAAAATTCTAAGCCCTCTCGGGACTTGATTTTTATCCACATATTTTTGAAGCATTTCTGCATCTAACCAATGTCTATATTCATCATTTATTAGATCTTCCAATTTAGCAAACAAAGTGTGGATGGGGATATTCTCAATTGAATTATCATCACTCGGTGCCACATTGGTAGATCCCACATGTGAGACTAATACAAGTATTTTATTATGTCTCTTATTTATTGAGAGCATACTGTATTAAATATTTAATTCTTTGTGATAGTGAATTAATAGATATATGTGTAGTACTCGACCAATCCAATGATCTAATAAAAATTATACGTGCTTCAACTATGGTAAATAAAGTGATATGATGGTGCTCTTCCTATATAGTTTGTATATGCCTAGATAACTGATTTAGCAATTAGCAGTAGGAAATAATCCTATATATAAATATAAGTGTATAACTAATTCAATGTAAGTGCCTTAAATTGGCTTTAAGAAAACCGAATAAAAAATATAAATATGTATATATACCCAAAACTAAATTGGTGTCACATGTGCAATATTAAAGAATAGTGCTTAATATCCACAAAATATATAAAAAAAATATTGAATTAAAAAATAAAATTACAAAATTACTATTTAATGACAATTTTTCTCAAAATAAGAAACTTTCGGCATACTTCACGGCATCAAACATTACACTTATTTTAAAAAAGGACAAGGATGCTGAATCACTAGATTCCTACCAACCAATATCCCTTCTTAACTGCAATTACAAGTTTTTAACCTATATTTTCGCAAATAGACTCTTGGAAATGCTATAAACACAGATGAAACGGGGTTTATGAATGGTAGGACCTCTTTGAAAAACATCAGAATGGCCACGACTATGATTAAAACCTTTCACTCTCGATCCAAGGTCAAGCTACACCCTCATGAAGATTTTGCCCAGCTCACCATCGACACAGAATAAGCATTTGATTCAATATCATGGGATCACTTAAAAACAACATTAAAAAACTTGGGCCTAGATTTGGAGTTTGGCGGTAGCCGTGAAAACCAGCGTTAGAGGCTCCTAACGCTGGTTTTAGGCTACCGCCGGTATTTGGAGTCATTCAAAAAAGGGTTTAACGCTCACTTTTCAGCCGCGACTTTTCCATACCGCAGATCCCCTTACGTCAATTGCGTATCCTATCTTTTCAATGGGATCTTTCTAACTCCAGTATTTAGAGTCGTGGCTGAAGTGAGCGTTAGAAATCTAACGACAAAACTCCAGCCGCAGAAAAAAGTCAGTAGTTAAGAGCTTTCTGGGCTAACGCCGGTTCATAAAGCTCTTAACTACTGTGCTCTAAAGTACACTAACACCCATAAACTACCTATGTACCCCTAAACCGAGGCCCCCCCACATCGCCGACAATCGAATACATTTTTTTAACCCCTAATCTGCCGACCGCCACCTACGTTATACTTATGTACCCCTAATCTGCTGCCCCTAACACCGCCAACCCCTATATTATATTTATTAACCCCTAACCTGCCCCCCACAACGTCGCAGCCAGCTACCTACAATAATTTACCCCTAATCTGCCGACCGCAAAGAGCCGCCACCTACATTATAGCTATGTACCCCTAATCTGCTGCCCCTAACACCGCCGACCCCTATATTATATTTATTAACCCCTAATCTGCCCCCCTCAACGTCGCCTCCACCTGCCTACACTTATTAACCCCTAATCTGCCGAGCGGACCGCACCGCTACTATAATAAAGTTATTAACCCCTAATCCGCCTCACTAACCCTATAATAAATAGTATTAACCCCTAATCTGCCCTCCCTAACATCGCCGACACCTAACTTCAATTATTAACCCCTAATCTGCCGACTGGAGCTCACCGCTATTCTAATAAATGTATTAACCCCTAAAGCTAAGTCTAACCCTAACACTAACACCCCCCTAAGTTAAATATAATTTTAATCTAACGAAATTAATTAACTCTTATTAAATAAATTATTCCTTTTTAAAGCTAAATACTTACCTGTAAAATAAACCCTAATATAGCTACAATATAAATTATAATTATATTATAGCTATTTTAGGATTAATATTTATTTTACAGGTAACTTTGTATTTATTTTAACCAGGTACAATAGCTATTAAATAGGTAAGAACTATTTAATAGCTAAAATAGTTAAAATAATTACAAATTTACCTGTAAAATAAATCCTAACCTAAGTAACAATTAAACCTAACACTACACTATCAATAAATTAATTAAATAAAATACCTATAATTATCTACAATTAAACCTAACACTACACTATCAATAAATAAATTAAATACAATTCCTACAAATAAATACAATGAAATACACTAACTAAGGTACAAAAAATAAAAAAGAACTAAGTTACAAAAAATAAAAAAATATTTACAAACATTAGAAATATATTACAACAATTTTAAACTAATTACACCTACTCTAAGCCCCCTAATAAAATAACAAAGCCCCCCAAAATAAAAAAATGCCCTACCCTATTCTAAATTACTAAAGTTCAAAGCTCTTTTACCTTACCAGCCCTGAACAGGGCCCTTTGCGGGGCATGCCCCAAGAAGTTCAGCTCTTTTGCCTGTAAAAAAAAACATACAATACCCCCCCCAACTACAACCCACCACCCACATACCCCTAATCTAACCCAAACCCCCCTTAAATAAACCTAACACTAAGCCCATGAAGATCTCCCTACCTTGAGTCGTCTTCACCCAACCGAGCCAAATTCTTCATCCAAGCGGAGCAAGAAGAGGTCCTCCATCCGGTAGAAGTCTTCATCCAAGCGGGGCAGAAGAGGTCTTCCATCCGATTGAAGTCTTCATCCAAGAGGCATCTTCTTTCGTCATCCATCCGGAGCGGAGCGGCAGCATCCTGAAGACCTCCGACGCGGAACATCCATCCTGGCCGACGACTGAACGACGAATGACGGTTCCTTTAAATGACGTCATCCAAGATGGTGTCCCTCGAATTCCGATTGGCTGATAGGATTCTATCAGCCAATCGGAATTAAGGTAGGAATATTCTGATTGGCTGATGGAATCAGCCAATCAGAATCAAGTTCAATCCGATTGGCTGATCCAATCAGCCAATCAGATTGAGCTTGCATTCTATTGGCTGTTCCGATCAGGTCGGCAGATTAGGGGTTAATAATTGAAGTTAGGTGTCGGCGATGTTAGGGAGGACAGATTAGGGGTTAATACTATTTATTATAGGGTTAGTGAGGCGGATTAGGGGTTAATAACTTTATAATAATAGCGGTGCGGTCCGCTCAGCAGATTAGGGGTTAATAAGTGTAGGCAGGTGGAGGCGACGTTGTGGGGGGCAGATTAGGGGTTAATAAATATAATATAGGGGTCGGCGGTGTTAGGGGCAGCAGATTAGGGGTACATAGGGATAATGTAAGTAGCGACGGTTTACGGAGCGGCAGATTAGGGGTTAATAATAATATGCAGGGGTCAGCGATAGCGGGGACGGCAGATTAGGGGTTAATTAGTGTAAGGCTAGGGGTGTTTAGACTCGGGGTACATGTTAGAGTGTTAGGTGCAGACGTAGGAAGTGTTTCCTCATAGCAAACAATGGGGCTGCGTTAGGAGCTGAACGCGGCTTTTTTGCAGGTGTTAGGTTTTTTTTCAGCTCAAACAGCCCCATTGTTTCCTATGGGGGAATCATGCACGAGCACGTTTTTGAGGCTGGCCGCGTCCGTAAGCAACTCTGGTATCGAGAGTTGCAGTGGCGTTAAATATGCTGTACGCTCCTTTTTTGGAGCCTAACACAGCCATTCTGTGGACTCTCAATACCAGAGTTATTTTAAAGGTGTGGCCAGAAAAAAGCCAGCGTTAGCTACGCGGGTCGTTACCGACAAAACTCTAAATCTAGCCGTTTCATTTTTCTAGGCAATGTCTAAATTTTGTTAACCTAATCTATAAAAACCTAACTTCATCTCTTATCGTTAACGAGCTAAATTCCCCTAATATAACACTACAAAAGGGAACAAGACAGGTATGCCCTCTATCCCTTCTTATTTTTAATCTTGCACTGGAAACTTTTGCTATCTGATGGACCTAATTATGCTCTATAGTTCCTTCTCAGGCTACAAAGTTAATCTTAATAAGTCAGAGCTACTATGGATCAGGAAAAAGAAAGATAGCTTTATAACAACCCCCTTTCTACAAAAACAAGATAAAATTAAATATTTAGGTATCTTTCTGTGCAGTGATCCTGACAGATGGTCCAATTTAAATTTTACTCCCATTTGGAGGAAATGTGCGGCCTCTCTTAAGAGCTGGTCAAAACGTCCTCTTTCATTATCAGCACAAATAACCTTGATTAAAATGATCTTCTTCCCAAAGATACTCTTCTTGCTTCAGAATCTTCCTATTTTCGCATTGAGTAATGATATTTGTCTCTTCAATTCTCAATGTACATCATTTCTTCGGGGGCAAAAACCCCCACGTATCTTAAAAAAGATGGAGGTCTGGCTTTACCCAATGTTCAATTATATAACTGGCTTGCATGGCCAAAGTTGCACTGGATTGGCTAACGGGCTCCAACTACATTAGTCATACCCAGGCTGAAGAAAACTAGACTTGTGTGCAGTGAAAAAAATAGTTTCGGTTTGTTTCAGACCGATTCAGATTTTTTCAAATTTTGGATTCGGATCGATTCAAATTCGGATACATTTGAATGCATTCGTTTCTGATTCTTTCTGATTTCTAATAAATTCGAATGTATTCGGATGTATTAAATTCAGATTAAATTGGTAAATTCAGAAGTTTAATACTATTTCAAACAGTATTAGACTACAAATACTATTTTGAATTTGAATGTTACATTCGAAATTGAATGTAGCATTCAAATTCGAATATTACATTTATTAAACACAGTTGTAGACTAGAAATACTATTTTGAATTGGAATGTTACATTCGAATTCGAAAGTGGCATTCGAATTTGAATACATTTATTAAACACAGTTGCAGACTAGAAATACTATTTCAAATTTGAATGTGACATTCGAATTCGAATGTGACATTCAAATTCCAATATTACATTTCGAATGTAACGAATAAATCCGAACTAATTCGGATTTATTTGGTACAAATGCATTTGCATTAGTTTAGTTTCATTGCTAGAGTAATTCGGAAATTTGAATTGATCCGAATCTCCGAATTTGTCTCAATTAGTCTGAATTTTAATTCGGACCAAAAACGAAATGCACATGTCTAAATAAAACACGGTGTCTCCTTATTCCTTAAAAGCATTATTACAGGCATCAAAAGCATCAATCCTTAAACTTGCACTCCCAAAATTCACTATATTCAATATTATCCAAGCCTGGCATAGATTAAATAAAAAAAATTAGTTAGATAATGTATGCATAAAATACTTATCCATTATAGGTAACCCGGCTTTTGAACCGGGTCTTCAATCTCATGTCTTCAGGCTCTGGTCTCAGAAAGGTCTAAACTCTATTTATCAATTAATAGTTAAATCAATTGATACTCAATATTTTGCAATAAGGTCTATCAAGGAACTGTCACTAGAATACTCCTTGAATAGAAATAACTTTTATGCATATTTACAAATAAGACTATAAATATGTATTTGTCTATAAAACCACGTTACTCATCTAACTCTTATAATTTGCAACACACAGAATGTCCAGCTATTTAACTAGTCACTGTACTTGGCACCTGTACTTAGAGAATGCTCAATGCTTTTTTTTGCTCTTTGCCTATTTCTGACCTCATTGGGAGGATTTTGTAACTATCAGGGGCGTATTAAGGCATAGGCCAACAAGGCCGGTGCCTAGGGCAGCAGATTTTTAAGGGGCAGCAGAATTTTGAGTCCCTAGGGCCACTCTACTGAACTCAGGGCCGGGTGGCTAAATCAACCAAATACTAATGACTTAAATGGCTGACCCGGCTATTGCTATCCTATGGGATTGTATGTGGGTGCGCATGACATGGTGACAGTGGAGGCGGAGCTTACTTGCGCAGCCTGGCCTGGACTGAGAGGGAATGTGGTATTCTTCCTGGCTCCAGCGCATGATTGAGGCTCACACAGGCTACACAGTGCAGTGTGCATATGCCTTTTTACCTTCAATACATCTTCATTAGGCATTAAAATACTTAAATGGATTAGTCACTAAGTACTTGTACATTTACTGTTTGTCTATCTGTCATACATGCAAAGAATAAGTATTTATTGTTGAATCTATACAACTATGTGACTTAAAACACGACTGAAAATATGTTGCATGCATTTAATACATTCAGAAACAATACAAGTATATACTTTATTATGATTGTATCATGTGACTTTATCCCCTAGGATACAATTCCTAAACCTATCATAACTACTGTTGTATTTTTTAAGTACTTTTAAAGGCCAGTTTGTATATTCATTACATATTTATCCAAGCAGATATTTTGCTTAAATAACTGTCAATCACAAAAGAAGATGTTTAAGGTTAAACAACTACCTGCTGACAAACTATCATACAGTGAAGGATATTTTTTTATGATATAAACACTTTAATCATCTGACTTGCAAAACAACATCTTAATATATATATATATATATATATATATATATATATATATATATATATATATATATATATATATATATATGTGTGTGTGTGACCAGAGTGAATGCAAGCCCTGGTGAACATCTACTTAAAAGACATTATTTTTTTTATTGTTTACACCCTGCCCCAAAAATATCATGTCTAAAAAATGGCCTTAAACCTGATGGGGGTTTGGGGGGGGGGGGGGGCAGCAGAATTTTGAGTGCCTAGGGCAGCACAAAACCTAAATACGCCCCTGGTAACTATATATGTATAGGTCTCTTTTGTAAAAGAACAAGAAACACACAAAAAAAACATATCATTTTAATCAACTTTCCAATTTACTTCTATTATCTAATTAGCTTTGTTCTCTTGAAAGACAAACCTAGGTAAGCTCAGGAGCAGTAATGCACAGATGGGACCCTTGACCTGCACAAGTTGCACTTTCCATCGATCAGTGAAAGGAAGTACACAGTTCACGGCAGCTATTCAGCACATTAGGAGCAGAGGTGATACTGACTGCTCCTAACGCCAGCGTCGCTGCCCTGCTCTGCCAACCTAATAAAAAGTTTAAAAGTTAATTAAAAATAAACACAATTAAAAAAATTAGTAAGCACACAGCTTAGAGAGAGCAGTGCTGTGGGCTCCCTAAAAGTATGGACCCGTAGCAGTGTAGAAGCCAGTATATTAGCAATATTTAAAATAGCTAATTAAAAGCATCAAACATTGTTAAATATAAACATAAAACAGTAAGTCCAGAAATATTATCAGAATATCGTTCGTTATTATGTCAAGGGATAGAGAGCACTAGCTGTCTTCACTGTCCTTTGTATAACAAAACCATATACTAATATCCTTATTGTCTTACAGGCAGAACTAATACACAGAGAAAAGTTACACCTCTTGAAGTTGTATTGGAAATACACCCAGTTAATAAAAGCAAGATCCCTATTCAATTTGTGAGTGACTGTGTTTCTATCCTACATACTACCCAGAGGATGATAAGGGAGCCCTCCCTAAGAAGAACGTGTAGCAACTCAGCATGTACTAATAGAAAAAAAGACTCATAGATATGGATTTGGTTCAGATCAGCTCACTTGCTGCAACTACCAGAAAGGAGATGGTTTGTCATGTGAAGTTTCAGCAATATACATTATCTGTCTCTTAAAGGGACAGTAAACACATTGTGCTTACAAGAATTATTTATCTGCTGAGTCTAAACATTTTAAAAAAAACAAATTAAAATCTTCTTTGCTGCAATTGTTTTTCAAAAGGCGAACTCCATCCACCAATTGCCTTTTTTGGAGGAACCAATCTGGTCTTGGGCGTGCAGACAACAAGGCTAGCAACAATCATTTTGTTAGTATAAAGTGCAATGTTTTTGCTGTTGTTATCTGATAAAGTAAATTAAGAAAAAATATGTATCAGCGTTTGCCTTGAAAATTCATCAAGGAACATTTCCAGTTTTCAGAATTAGATGATCTATAATTTTCAGAGCTAAATTACATAGAAAGTGGGCAAAATTAATAATGAAAGTATACTGCAAAGTTGTCTTACTAAACATTTTATATTAAAATCCCAAATGGTTCCTTTATTCATTATAAGCCCCAGCAGCTGAATCATCCATTCCCCTTATTTTTAGTAAGCTTAAACATGTTATTTCTCTAGTGTAAGAATTACATTTTTGCATATTTTTTTAGGTCTTTTATTATTATTATTATTATTATTATTATTATATATATGTATATATATATATATATATATATATATATTTTTTTTACACATATTATTGATATTTCTTATTTTACTTGTAGGCAGCAAAAAGTGTTTCCTTCACTAATCTTGAAAACTTTGTGCATCTCACAAGCATAGGCATCCACAGACATTTTTTTCAGGGGGAGGGATAAAGTGAAATATACCAAGACAATAAAGAGACACACACACACACATATATATATATATATATATATATATATATATATATATATATATATATATATATATATATATAAATCAGAGGTTAAAAATGATCCCAAAATCCTACTAAAGTCACTATATGCTAATGGGTGTAATAAAATGAATGCCTTTATCTAGACTCCATGAAAATAGAAGGAGCATATATTATTATTTAGTGCTTTGTTTATTTGATCTGTTGCATTATACAGTTATAAAGAAAAATATAATCAGAATTAAACACAAAAGAACCAATATATACGTTTATACACACACACACACACATATATATATATATATTTATTTATACTTAAAAGTGCTAACAGTACATTACCTAAAATGTGAAAAATAAACATTCCTCTATTTGTGCTATTGCCAAAACGTTTTAACAAATTGTTCCAGTATGTGAGTAGAAGGACTCACAGAAAGTGTTAACTCAGAGCATATTGCTAAAAGTAGTAGGAAAGGAAATCAACTACATGGCTCATAGCACACATACAGCATTGAGGCGGGGGGGTGACTTTCTGTCTTCCAGGAAGCTCACTCCCCACCACTGTACAATGCATGCTGGGAATTAGAGTCCAGAACAGCAGTGGCCCAATACTGAGAGGGAAATAGTGAACTACAAATTCCTGAATGCCATGTTACTTTCAGAATACTCTGCTTCTTCCTCTAAAAGAGAGCTACACTCTGGAGAATTAAAAGAAAAAACAAACGGACATTCAATTGTCGTTTTTGAATGCAGTTTGTACTCCATTTGGGGAGTAAATCTAGTGGGGGGGGGCACATGCCCCCGCTTGCCCCTCCTTGTGGAAGCTTATGCTCACAGGCTATTAACAGTGCTTGCCAGGAGACATCATAAGGCGAATTAGATGTACAGGCAGAACTTATTTGGTGCTGAATTCTAAAATGTCCAACATTTATTTACCCTCTAAACCGCATATGAAATAAAATTTCAAGGTTGTTTACAACATTATTTAAATATAAATCATACAATATATACTGTATATCTATCTATCTATCTATCTATATATATATATATATATATATATATATATATATATATATATATATATATATATATATATATAAATCAGGGGTTAAAGTTATACCAAAATGCTACTATTCCTAGTTTACTAGTACACTATTCATTTTGGAGTCACTAGATGCTAAACTTTAATAGACTTACACATTTTATTTTATTTTTTTTGGGGGGGGGTAATAAAATGAATGTCTTTATCCAGACTGCTAACTTACAAATTACAATAGAAGGAGCATATAGTTTTATTTATTATTTAGTGCTTTGTTTATTTGATCTGTTGCATTATACAGTTATAAAGAAGAAAAATATCAAAATTAAACACAAAAGAACCAATATAAGTTAACCTTTACATATAAAGCCTAAAACTGCTAACAGTACTTTACCTAAAATATGTAATAGGCATTCCTCTATTTGTGCTATTGCCAAAACTTTAACAAGCTTTTCCAGTATGTGAGTAGGAGGACTTTGCACAGAAAAGGGAATATTTATGATTATGCGAGCGGACATGATCCGATATATATAGGGGATCATTTTCGCTGCACATTGATAAATGACGACAGCATACACTGTCTGCATTTATCATTGCATCAGCAGTTCTTGTGAACTTCTGGTGCAATACCGCCCCCTGCAGATTCACTAGCTAGCAGGGGGTGTCAATCAACCCGATCGTATTTGATCGGGTTGTTTCTGTCGATTTCTGTCCGCCGCCTCAGAGCAGGTGGACATGTTATGGAGAAGTATTGTCAGCAATATCTCCAATTAATATAGTAGAATCTTATCAGTACACTTCAGTGAAGTATCAACTCTCTGCAGTGTACTCCAAAATAACACTATTGTGATGTCTATAAATTTGATAATAAAATTATTATAAAAATTTATATTTAATCTCAATTTAAAATATTCCTAAATTCTGACCAGTTAATCTCTATGAACACATTAATTACAGTTATGTAGTGACTGAATATTACCTATGCAAATGTATATATATATATATATATATATATATATATATATATATATATATATATATATATATATGTGTATATATATATATATATATATATATATTGGTTAATACAATATTAAAATATAAAGATGGCTATAGAGATATTTAGATTAATTACTATTCAATTAAATCATCTGTTACCTCAGTATTATGGACACAATATTTCTAGAAATTAACCTTAACTCAAAATGAATTGCTTATTCGATATCAAACATGAAATATACTAGAACAACTTATATATAGCCAGAAAGTTTAACCAATTCAATATATATAGCTTACTTAACAACGTTTGGACTCCCCTATGTCCAAATCTCACAACAAAATCTTAATTTTACTCCCACAATCTAATGAAATTTTCAGGGAATACAATTCACTATATTATCCAAAAATAGTCTTATAATACTTCAAATAATCAACTAGTGATTTTTATACAAATTTATCAACTCAACATATACCACTTAATATAGCATTACATAGTTCCAACTTAGCCACAATTGTAAATGCAATGTCTAAAATATATCACAGTAACTCAATCGAATTTATAAATATCAATGCCTGACCCTTTTCTCAATAATAATTGACTTAGCGCTAGTATATGTAATATATGAAATACACTGGTCTATTTAACCCTTTGGCTGCTAAGCCATTTCCCACCTGGGTGATAAGCTGGTTTTGAGCTTTTTTAAATTTTTTACTTTTTTTAAATAAATTAATTTTATAATTTTTTAACTTTTTTTTCCAGATCCCCAAGACTTATATCATTGGGAAGGTTAGGCGATTACTGCCTGAGATACAGGCTTCTAAGCAGCATGCCCCATCTCCCTAAACTTGTCCATTGTCAACTTTAACTAAAGTTGCGTGGTGACGTTATCACATCATTGCGTGTGATGTCACCGCTTTGGGGTGGGAGTCATTGGGAGCCCCTAGATTGCCCTCAAGGTGGGTGAGTGCTAGCGATGGCTCAAAAGGGTTAATACTAGCATTGCAACTATTAAATACCTGCTTCAATTAAACTACAGCAATAAAGAATATCTTTGCTTTAAAACATTAAAAATATAACAACATCAAACTGCTTAATACATTACCAATAAACCAATTTGAGTTCAATATTCCAGATATTTCTTATGGTCATACATGAAGGTATCATTATTTTGCAAGGGTACACAGAGTATCTCTCTTGCCCAACGAGAGTTTTCCAGCCAGGATTAAGAGAAAGTAAGCCCAAACGTTGTGTATCTTTGTTTTACCAAGTGAATCTGTCCCTCTTTCTTGCATAGTGGGGACTATATTATTTTACATAGCTCCTCCCTTAATTTAGAATCATTCCATATGAAATTCTCTGGGTACACACTTAGCTCTCATTGGCTTCTGGTAATGCCACTTTGCAATTCAACCCCCATGGTTGTATATCTCTGGCTGTAATTCTCACACTGAACACCGGGGCAACAGGAATTGGAATGAGACATTTTATTTTTTAAAATATTCTGTTTCTCAATTGCAGGGCTATATATATTTTTTTATAAAATGTCTATTTAATACACTCATAATTCCTAGACTTAATAAACTATTTGGTCAATATATATGTGACTATTTGGCTTAACTGAGCATGTATATTTTAAGACTAAGCATGAGTATATTAATTTAGTATGTATTCTATACATTAAATATTAAACCTGGGCACAATATTAAATCCTATACTATATATATATATATATATATATATATATATATATACACACACACACACATATATATATATTTATATATATATATATATATATATATATATATATATATATATATATATATATATATATAGTATATATAATATATATTTCCTACTGATAATGTTTCAAGAGATGTACTCTAAAGTCATATTTCTATGAGGGAACTTAAAAGGAGTTTAATTTCTAGTACCATGTTAATAATTAATATTTAGGACGTTTAATAATATTTAATATTCTGCTGTTATATCGCCACATTTTCCAGTCATTTCCATATTCCATACGTACCTGCACTTAGAATTCTGTAGCAATTAAATAATGACAGATATATATGAGCATTATAATTATTGACTATTTAATATATATATTTCATTTAATAATTTCACATGTATTAATAATGTTTAAAAAATAAGGACTCATATCTATCTATTTTATTAATAGGACAACTTATTTAATATGTTTTCCTTTCCAAACCTCATTGGGATCAGATTCTGAAATAAAGCAAGTGCTGTTTATTTTGAAATACAGTCAAACATATTAAATTCATTACAGATACATATTTACATCACTTCATATTTAATATATTATATAAGCATTATACACATCCACCAGATCCATCAGGGCCGGCCTTAGGGTATGGCAAACGAGATGGCCGCCTTGGGCCTTTTCAAGTTATATACACTGACTGTCACAAACACAATAGCATTTCAGTCTTGCAGTATACGAGCTTCTGGAAGTGGTCCATTTGGTCATCATTTTATTGCAGGGAGCTGGGGGCAATTGAAAGGTGCAGGGGCATCATTTTATTGCAGGAGGGATTCATTTTATTGCTGGGGGGCTGGGGACATCATTTTATTGCTGGGGGCATCATATTTTTGTTGGGGCATCATATTTTTGCAGGGGAGATGGGCATAATTTTATTGCTGGGGCATTATTTTTGTGCTGGGGGCAACTTTTTTTGCATGGGGGCTGGGGGCATCATTTTATTGCAGGGGAGCTTCATTTTATTGCTGGGGCATCATTTATTGCAGTGGGGCTGGGGGCATCATTTATTGCAATGGGGCTGGGGCATCATTTTATTGCAGGGGGACTGGGCATCATTTTATTGCAGGGGGGCTGGGGGATTCATTTTATTGCTGGGGCATCATTTATTGCAGGTGGGCTGGGGACATCATATTTTTGTTGGGGGCATCATTTTATTGCAGGGGCAGGGGGTATCATTTTATTGCAGGGGAGCTGGGGCATAATTTTATTGCTGGGCGCATCATTTTTTGCAGGAAGGGGAGCATAATTTTATTACAGGGGCATCATTTTATTACAGGGGGACTGGGCATCATTTTATTGCAGGGGGCTTCATTTTATTGCTGGGGGCATCATTTATTGCAGTGGGGCTGGGGACATCATTTTATTGCAGGGGGGCTGGGCATCATTTTATTGCAGCGGGGCTGGCAGTTTAAAGGGACAGTACACTGTAAAATTGTTTTTCCATTAATGTATTTTAAATGACTTGTTATACCAACTGCAGAGTATAAAATATTTGAGAAATTCCATTTTCATGCTTATTTGTGTATATGAAGTAGCTGATTTTGTGCTTTGAAACCACAGCCTATTACAATGGTTTGAACTTAAAGGTGATATCAGATTTCATTATGTTCTAAGTTTGTGTAAACAGACTTGCTTCCTTGTCTTTTATTTGGCTTGAACACCAAAGCTCAATACATAGAGAGAACAATGGAAAATGATAATTTTATTACTTTACAATCCTGCATCCCACTGAGAGTGTAATCTATTCTGCTGGCTGTGTATACTTAGGCTACTCAATAGCCTATACTCCAGTATTAATTTGTTCAGTATAGGTGGCGATACCACAGGCTAAATCAGCAATTTCAAATGTTAAAATAGGAGTAAATGAGCTACTTTTAACCAATTTAATAAACTCTAGCAGGTTAAAAGGATCATTGGGAATAATTTAAAGGGGAAACATTTTTTGGGTGAACTGTCCCTTTAAGTTTATTGCTGGGGGCATCATTGCAGTGGGGCTGGGGGAATCATTTATTGCAGAGGGGCTGTGGGCATCATATTTTTGTTGGGGGTATCATTTTATTGCAGGGGGGCTGGGGGCATCATTTTATTGCAGGGGCATCATTTTTGTGCAGGGAGCTGTGGGCATATTTTTTTGCAGGGGGGCTGGGGGCATAATTTTATTGCAGGGGGCTCGGGCATCATTTTATTGCAGGGGGACTGGGCATAAATTTATTGCAGGGGGCTTCATTTTATTGCTGGGGGCATCATTTTATTGCAGGGGGCTGTGTGTGGGGGCTGTGTTTTTGTGTGTCTGGACTGTGTGTGTGGGATGTGTGTGTGCTGTGTGTGTGTGTGTGGGGGGGTCTGTCTGTGTGTGGGCTGTCTGTGTGTGGACTGTGTGGGGGGTTGTGTTTGTGTGTGTGTGGGGGTCTGTCTGTTTGTGGGCTGTCTGTGTGTGGGCTGTCTGTATGTGTGTGGGCTGTGTGTGTGTGTGGGGGGGCTGTGTGTGTATGGCTGTGTGTGTGTGTGTGTGGGGGGGGGCTGTGTGTGTATGTAGGCTGTCTGTGTGTGTGGACTGTGTGTGTGTAGGGTTGTGTGTGTGTGGGTTGTCTGCGTGTGTGTGTGTGGGGGGTCTGTCTGTGTGTGGGCTGTGTGTGTGTGTGGACTGTGTGTGTGGGGGGTCTGTCTGTTTGTAGGCTGTCTGTGTGTGTGGGCTGTCTGTATGTGTGTGGGCTGTGTGTGTGTGCGTGTGTGGGCTGTGTATGTGTGTGGGCTGTGTTTGTGTGTGCGCTGTGTGTGTGTGCTGTGTTTGTGTGTGCGCTGTGTGTGTGTGGGCTGTGTGTGTGTGTGTGTGGGAGCTGTCTGTGTGTACACCTGTGTATATATATATATATATATATCTGTGTACCTGCGTATGTGTCTGAGTGTGTGGATGTATGTGTGTATATGTATCTGTGTATGTGTATTATATCTGTGTGTTTGTGTGGTACAGTGCATTGTCCCATTTCTTTTAAGTATTTTTTGTTCTGGGCAGAGGCCCCTGCGCTGTCAATCTGCCTAGGGACCTGCACTTGCTATATTTTTTTTATTTATAAAATGTTGTGCATTACCTTAAATTATTTTTCTCCAATTTTTTTTTCATTTTAAAAGCTGTGGGGGCGGGGTTGGAGGTGGAGATTGGGCGTGGTTGGAGCCAGGCATTGGGCGGGACTCTGGGGGAGATTGGGTGGGGTTGGAGGCGGAGAGAAAGGGGGCCCCATTTTGTCATCCTGCCTTGGGCCCCGCAATGGCTAGGGCTGGCCCTAAGATCCATAAATATATATATTAGTTATACAATCTGAGTATAAATGAAATATTTGAAAATCAGACACAAGTTGTACTTTAAAATCTCAATTTTGATGCTTTCAACTTCCCCATGCTATCAAGTCTGGGTATCTGTGCATTGAGAAGGCTTGAGGTGGCCCAGTGATTAATCATTTGTTTATCAATATGCCTGTGCTAATTACTACATCTCCTGAGCTAACTTCAAACATGATTCCAGACCTGTGTCTGCAGTCCAAAGGGGGTGGTGATCTGGGTAGGATGTATATTAAGTTAATTTAAATTAGATTTTAACCTAATATAGATCACAGAACAAAAGCTCTCTTGAAGTTTATACCTTATGGTTGGGGAAAAAAAATTCTAATTTGAACTCTGAGATAGTGAGGGGGGTGGTGTCACCCAATTCCAGACCATTTACAAATGCTGTAACATTACAGATGACAAGGCATTTTTTATATCAAAGGATATATATGATTTAACTATTAATCTCTATATTTTACAAAAGTCACTGACCTTTTACCTGGCAGGTTGTTAAGGGGTTAATGAATGAATGAATTAATTAATGAGATATCTTATTCTTTGTTGCTGTTAAAAATGTGGTGGGAATGGGAATCCCTCTACATGGCTCACAGCACACACACAGCATGGAGGAGGGGGCATGACCTCATGCAAAACTTTGTGCCTTCCAGGAAGCTCACTCCCCACGACTGTACATTGTACAATGCATGCTGGGATTTAGAGTCGAGAACAGCAGTGGCACAATACTGAGGGAAAAAGTGAACTAAAAATTCTAGAATACTATGTAACTCCCAGAATACTGTGCTTCTTCCTCTAAAATGGAGATACTTTCAGGGGAATAAAAAAAACAACAACTGATATTCAATTTTCTTTTTTTGTCTGCAGTTGCTACTCCAAGTTGGGAGGAAAACCCCAGGGGGTGCAGATGCCACCCCCTTGCCACCCCCTTGCCACCACTTGCGGACACCCATGACAGTTAAAGGTGCATTAAACTGCTGAGTACAACTACAGTAGCATGGTTACTACTCACCATACTATCACCTAGATTATGAGTTTTGCGTTAGAATCTGTGCGGTGCTAACGAGCAGTTTATGCTCACCGCTCACTTACAGACAGCGCTGGTATTACAGGTTTTTTAGAAACCCGGCGTTAACCGCAAAAAAGTGAGCGAAGAGCAAAATTTAGCTCCACATCTCACCTCAATACCAGCGCTGCTTACGTTAGTGGTGAGCAGGTAAAACATGCTCGTGCATGATTTCCCCATAGGAATCAATGGGGGAGAGCCAGCTGAAAAAAAAAACACCTGCAAAAAAGCAGCGTAAAGCTCCTAACGCAGCCCCATTGATTCCTATGGGGAAATAAAAGTTATGTCTACACCTAACACCCTAACATGAATCCCGAGTCTAAACACCCCTAATCTTACACTTATTAACCCCTAATCTGCCACCCCGACATCGTCGACACCTGCATTATATTATTAACCCCTAATCTGCCGCTCCGAACACCGCCGACACCAACATTATAGTTATGAACCCCTAATCTGCTACCCCAAACATCACCAAACCCTACATTATATTTATTAACCCCTAATCTGCCGCCCCAATGTCGCCGCAACCTAACTACATTTATTAACCCCTAATCTGCCGCCAACAAGATCGCCACCATTATAATGAAGTTATTAACCCCTAAACCTAAGTCTAACCCTAACCCCCCTAACTTAAATATAATTACAATAAATCTAAATAAAATTACTACAATTAACTAAATAATTCCTATTTAAAAGTAAATACTTACCTATAAAATAAACCCTAAGCTAGCTACAATATAACCAATTGTACATTGTAGCTAGCTTAGGGTTTATTTTTATTTTACAAGCAACTTTGTATTTATTTTAACTAGGTACAATAGTTATCAAATAGTTATTAACTATTTAATAACTACCTAGTTAAAATAAAGACAAATTTACCTGTAAAATAAAACCTAGCCTAAGTTACACTAACACCTAACAATACACTATAATTAAATAAATTACCTAAATTAAATACAATTAATTACAATTAAATAAAATTATCTAAAGAACGAAAAAAACAAACACTAAATTACAGAAAATAATAAAATAATTACAAGATTTTTAAACTGATTACACCTACTCTAATCCCCCTAACAAAATAAAAAAGCCCCCCAAAATAAAAAAAGCCCTACCCTACACTAAATTACAAATAGCCCTTAAAAGGGCCTTTTGCGGGGCATTGCCCCAAAGTAATCAGCTCATTTACCTGTAAAAAAAAATTACAATCCCCCCCAACATTAAAACCCACCACCCACACAACCAACCCTACTCTAAAACCCACCCAATCCCCCCTTAAAAAAACCTAACACTAACCCCTTGAAGATCACTCTACCTTGAGAAGTCTTCACCCAACTGGGCTGAAGTCCTCAACAAAGCCGGCAGAAGTGGTCCTCCAGACGGGCAGAAGTGGTCCTCCAGACAGGCAGAAGTCTTCATCCAGACGGCGTCTTCTATCTTCGTCCATCCGGCGCGGAGCGGCTCCATCTTCAAGACATCCGACATGGAGCATCCTCTTCATCCGGAGTCTTCTTCAACAATGACGGTTCCTTTAAGTGATGTCATCCAAGATGGCGTCCCTTCAATTCCGATTGGCTGATAGAATTCTATCAGCCAATCGGAATTAAGGTAGGATAAATCCTATTGGCTGATGTAATCAGCCATTAGGATTGAAGTTCAATACTATTGGCTGATCCAATCAGCCAATAGGATTGAGCTCGCATTCTATTGGCTGCTCCAATCAGCCAATAGAATGCAAGCTCAATCCTAATGGCTGATTGCATCAGCCAATAGGATTTTTTCTATCTTAATTCCGATTGGCTGATAGAATTCTATCAGCCAATCGGAATGGAAGGGACCCATCTTAAATGACATCACTTAAAGGAACCGTCATTGTTGAAGAAGACTCCGGATGAAGAGGATGCTCCGCGTCGTATGTCTTGAAGATGGAGCTGCTCCACGCCGGATGGATGAAGATAGAAGATGCCGTCTGGATGAAGACTTCTGCCCGTCTGGAGGACCACTTCTGCCCGTCTGGAAGACCACTTCTGCCGGCTTCGTCGAGGACTTCAGCCCGGTTGGGTGAAGACTTCTCAAGGTAGGGTGATCTTCAAGGGGTTAGTGTTAGGTTTTTTTAAGGGGGGATTTGGTTGGGTTTTAGAGTAGCGTTGGTTGTGTGGATGGTGGGTTTTAATGTTGGGGGGGAATTGTAATTTTTTTTACAGGTAAAAGAGCTGATTACTTTGGGGCAATGCCCGCAAAAGGCCCTTTTAAGGGCTATTTGTAATTTAGTGTAGGGTAGGGCTATTTTATTTTGGGGGGCTTTTTTATTTTGTTAGGGGGATTAGAGTAGGTGTAATTAGTTTAAAAATCTTGTAATTTGTTTATTATTTTCTGTAATTTAATGTTTGTTTTTTTCGTAATTTAGATAATTTTTTAAAATTGTAATTAATTGTATTTAGTTTAGGTAATTCATTTAATTGTAGTGTAGTGTTAGGTGTAATTGTAATTTAGGTTAGGTTTTATTTTACAGGTAAATTTGTCTTTATTTTAACTAGGTAGTTATTAAATAGTTAATAACTATTTAAAAACTATTGTACCTAGTTAAAATAAATACAAAGTTGCCTGTAAAATAAAAATAAACCCTAAGCTAGCTACAATGTAACTATTAGTTATATTGTAGCTATTTTAGGGTTTATTTTACAGGTAAGTATTTCGTTTTAAATAGGAATAATTTAGTGAATTGTAGTAATTTTATTTAGAGTTATTTAAATTATATTTAAGTTGGGGGGGGTTAGGGTTAGACTTAGGTTAAGGGGTTAATAACTTTATTATAGTGGGGTCTTCGTTGGGGGCGGCAGATTAGGGGTTAATAAATGTAGGTAGGTGTCGGCGCTGTTAGGGCCGGCAGATTAGGGGTTAATAATATTTAAATAGTGTTTGTGATGCGGGAGTGCAACGGTTTAGGGGTTAAAATATTTATTATAGTGGCGGCGATGTCCGGTTCGGCAGATTAGGGGTTAAACATTTTTTTTTTAGTGTTAGCGATGTGGGAGGGCCTTGGTTTAGGGTTTAATAGGTAGTTTATGGGTGTTAGTGTACTTTTTAGCACTTTAGTTAAGAGTTTTATACTATGGCGTTGTAGTGTAAAACTCTTAACTACTGACTTTACAATGCGGTATCAGTCTTGACAGGAGAGGGTGTACCGCTCACTTTTGGTCAGACTCATAATACCGGCGATATGCAAGTCCCTTTGAAAAGAGAGGATATGCAATTGACATAAGTGGATTTGCGGTATTTCCGAGTCTGGCCAAAAAAGTGAGCGGTATACCTGTACTTGCAAGACTCGTAATGCCAGCGTGCGTTAAAAAGCAGCGTTGGGACCGGCCAACGTTGCTTTTTAACCCTAATGCACAACTCGTAATCTAGCCGTATTGTTTTTCATGATGTGCCTACAGCTGTCTTCAAAGTTGTTCTCTTATATTAACCCCTTACAATTATCAGTTAGTGAAGCACTGTATCTTCACACTGGGCACCACCATGTATGTAACTTGTAAACTGTGCAAAAAACTGCAAAAATGTAACACTTCTGCTCTCTATTATCAAAAAGCAGTAACATCACAGATCTGTGAAAGTGCTCTGCTGCTGTCACAGGATACAACAATACTTGTGCTACAAGATGGTGGTGCCCAGTATAAAATGTAAAACTTTAGCTCCTGATTATGTAATGAGTTATAAAAAGAGAATGACGTTAAAGAGAGCTGCAGGTACAGGAGAAAAAACAATAGTATGGTGACTAGTAACCTTGCTACTATAGGTGTACCCAGCAGTTTAATGTCACTTTAAACCATTGCTTGTCAATTGATGTGTTGCGAGAGAGCGATAGGTATGTTGCCGAATTTTTGTCTAAATTACAGCACACTTTTGCATATTTATAAAGTTATATTTGTATAAATATCATCACCAGCATTTATATCACATTAGTTTATTTAGCTGTAGATGCTAAACTAAAGAACCACTAATTGACCACCAATAATCAAAGTAAGTATCAAGTGTAATTTTTTACTATTTTTGTTGTCTTAGTATAAAAATTATATATGATAGAATTTGAATATTATAAATATATTTTATATATATATATATATATATATATATATATATATATATATATATATTTATATTTATATATATAATAAATATATATTGTAAATGTAGTGAAAAAACGTAAAACAATATCATATTAATTACACAAGGGTCTAGCAATAAGGACACAGGTGTGCCATGACAAAAAATTGCATTGCCTCTAGTCTACCACGGTCTGAAAAACATTGAGAACCATTGGCCTAAATACCTTTACCTTATTATAAGTGGTTTAGCTAGGGAATTTACTCACATTTTATGAGAAATAGATCATGTCAAACTAATCTTATTAGATTCTATGAGGAAGTAAGTAAAAATATAGATAAAGAGGAAGCAGTTGATATAATATACTTAGATTTTGCAAAGGCATTTGATACAGTGCCACACGAGAGAGTAATGTACAAAATTAAGGGACTGGGAATAGCTGAAAATGTTAGCTCATGGATAAATAACTGGATAAAAGATAGGGAGCAACGAGTAGTAGTAAATGGATCATACTCAGATTTGACAAAGGTAATCAGTGGAGTCCCCGAGGGATCAGTAATGGGCCCTGTTCTTTTGAATATTTTTATAAATGGCTTGGAGCAAGGGTAAAATAGCAACATCTCTATTTTTGCAGATGATACTAAGTTAAGTAAGGTCATTAGGTCAGAGCAGGATGACCTTTTGTTGCAAAGGGACCTGCAAAAATTAGAAGTATCAGCAGGTAAATGGAAAATGAGATTTAATACGGGAAAATGCAAGGTTCTACATTTTGGAAGTAAAAATAAGCAGGCAATATATTATTTAAATGGCAAAAGACTTAGCTAAACAGAGGAGGAAAGGGATTTGGGAGTAGTAATAGATAGCAAGCTAAAGATGCAGGGCAGCGGCTTCAAAGGCTAATAAGATACTAGCATGTATTAAAAGAGGCATTGATTCAAGGGAGGAAAGCATAATTCTGTCACTTTATAAAGCCCTGGTAAGACCTCACCTTGAGTATGGAGTGCAGTTCTGGGGACCAATCACAAAAAAAAGATATTGCAGAACTAGAAAAGTTCAGAGAAGGGCCACAAAGTTAATAAGGGGATTGGAGAATTTAAACTATGAACAGAGGTTAGCCAAACTGGGTCTGTTTTCTTTAGAAAAGAGGCGCTTGAGAGGGGACATGATTACTTTATATAAATATATTCAAGGCCCATATACAGAGATGGCAGAAGCTCTGTTTATTCTAAGAAAATTTTTGTGACAAGAGGTCACAATTTAAGGTTGGAGGAAAGGAGATTTAATCTCCTGCAAAGGAAACGTTTTTTCACTGTAAGAGCAATAAAATTGTGGAACTCATTACCAAAGGAGGTAGTGAATGCCAATAACCTAGATACATTTAAAAATTGTTTGAATACATTTCTGTCTATAAATAAAATTCCTAGATATGATTGCTAGTATTAAATGAGTCACCATTTAGTGAGATTATTTAAGTTTAACTGGAGCTTGTAAGTATTTTAGATTTGTATAGGTTGAACTTGATGGACTTCGGTCTTTTTTCAACCTCATCTACTATGTTACTATGTTACTATGTTACATATCTCACCAGTGTGAGATCTATCAGCAAGTTTTAATGCTAATTTAATTGTTTTCAAGCAGAGTTGAAATGAAAGGGGACTCTACAAAACGAAGATATATATATATATATATATATATATATATATATATAAATAGAAACAGAGACCGCACTCATAGGTCTTATTTTCACCACCACTGTGGACTTTTATTATTATAAGATAATAAAAGTCCACAGTGGTGGTGAAAATAAGACCTATGAGTGCGGTCTCTGTTTCTATTTATATTACTTATATGTACTACACCTAGGCAAAATTTGAATAACGTGAGTGCTTGGTGACCAGAACTTTTATATATATATATATATATATATATATATATATATATATATATATATAAAAAAGCAAGAACGCTTCACACTTGAAACAGGCTCCGGAAAACAAACAGTCTGTCAATGCGAAAGCATATCATTCAGTGTTGTGGGCTATTTGAGAGCAGCTAAGCAAAGCGTTGGTCTGTTAGTATGCGGTTATGCTGGCAGCGGTAAGAAAAGAAGCACAGTCTTTGCAGCAAATAGGTCAATTTTCACAAATCCTACCTGAGGGTAAACGGTTCCGGTCCGATCAGGAAAATCTCACCTCCTCCGTGTCTAGTAAAAGCCAGTCACTAAGGGATAGCACAACTTTCCTCTGGATTACCTCATGACCCTATATTCTCAGCTTTGTAGGCGTTTCCACTGCTTGTTTGACGCTATCCCTTCTCATCAATCTCCTCCGCTGGCATACCTGGCTGCTCCCCCATTACGCCACACAAACACCCTCATGCCTTCCTTACACCAATCCGGTCCAAGTGTTGTTGTATTAAAAAGGAGGTGCCTGGTAAAAAGTACCAAAAGAAAAAACAGCAAGGGTACCGGCGCACTCTCGATGTAGCTTAAAACAAAAAACTTTTATTTCAACAAAATTTAAAACAGCAGGTAAGCATCTAACATGTTTCGGCGTATAACTTTATTCATAGACTTAACCCCAATTAAGAAGAAGTTGCTTATTTAAATGAAATGCTGTAATCTCATTGGGTAATGCTTAGTCATCTTACTTTGCATACACATATTCTTAAAGCTACAAATACAGATACGAGTGCATTGATGCATAAATAACTGACAATTCTATTACTGCAATCAATTAAGAGAAAGTTACATAGTTGCTTATTTGTAACATAATTCTTGCATATTGTGATATAATATAAAGTTTGTTACACATAGTTAAAGTCGCCAATCCTGAACGATTCTTAGTAGTCATAGCAATATGAACCAATTAGACTTTGAAACCTTATAAGTAAAATAGAAATAATATGGCGTCTATAAAAACCTTGTAGTGTATGCAACTATATGTGTTTAATAAATTAAATTAAACTTTCACCAGCTGCAATGTAACTAACCTATAAATGCTATTGTTGATATAATATCGTAAAGATAACTCTTAAGAGGAAAAAGCATAGTAATACATTTTAAAGAGAAATGTTAGATTTTGTTAACTATCCCAGGGTATCTCCCTGCACTTTCCTTAACAGTACTTTTGTTGTTATTACTGGCCAGAGTAATTATTTCTCTGATTATACTCCTGAATCAGTAAGTGGCTAAGGCTAATGATAGTGAAAAAAAAGTCAAGAAGGACATACTTAAATAAACACATACTTAAAAAAACACATAGGTAAATGAATGAAAATGAGTAAAAGGATAAAATACATGTGACAAATTCACTATATATGTATTCTCAACGGAATATCAATGAACTTGTTTATGTACTGGACACCAACAGATTTAATACTTATCTATTATACGTTATACACTATACAGTGTCAAACCCTGTATTAGTTGTCTAAGAGCAATCTTGAAGTTTATACCTTGAAGGTTGGGGAAAAAATGTCCGTTTTGAACTCTAAGATGTCTTAACCAGTGAGGGGGATGGTGTCACCCAATTTCAGACCATTTACAAATGCTGTATCATTACAGATGACAAGTCTTTTTTATATCAGAGGATATATATGGATTAACTATTTATCTGTATATTTTATATATTTACTGATTTAAAATAACTCCTTTTATTGCAGCACTTTTATTTACACTTCATTGTACACCATTTTTAGCGTCTCCTAGAGGATCTCAGGAAACATTTGTACATTTGTTATCCTTGATTTCTTCATTTATTGTTTTAACAATTAAATTAAAGGGACAGTATACACTCATTTTCATATAACTGCATGTAATAGACATTACTATAAAGAATAAGATGCACAGATACTGATATAAAAATCCAGTATAAAACTGTTTAAAAACTTACTTAGAAGCTCTTAGTTTAGCTCTGTTGAAAAGGAAGTTGGAAAGCCCACTGCAAGTGGCAAATAAGACCCTCCCCCCTCCCCCTTCTTTTACATATGAAAAGACCCTTTACACAAACAGGAGCAAGCTGGAGAAGGTAGCTGACGGTATTCACATAAAACTTTGGGGCTTGGTTAGGAGTCTGAAAATCAGAGCAATGTTATTTAAAAATAAGCAAAACTATACATTAATTTAAAAAAAAAACTTTATGGGCTATATAAATAGATCATCTACAAAACATTTATGCAAAGAAAAAATGAGTGTATAATGTCCCTTTAACTATATTACATATTTAAAAACCTAATCCTACTCAAATAATTTAAATCTACTATTAAAAATTCCAAATTTACAAAAAACTAACAACTAAGTTGCACAAAATAACAAACACTAAGTTACAAAAAAAAATAAACACTAAGTTACACAAAATTAAAAAAAACAAACAAATAATTAAACTAATTACACCTAATCTACACCTAAGCTGCTTGTCGTTTGTGGAACTTTTAACTTTGCATCTTCCTGGTACTTGTCTATGTACCGACATTACAAGCCTTATTGAAGGTTATAAATGGAACTTTGCCTCTACTCCAACAGCTGCATTTAACACACAACAGCCGTTAACAGTATCCTGCATGCATTTGGGCACATAAAGAGCGGATACCTTACTACTGTGGAACTAAGAAGCCGATACCTGAAAGCGATCGCAACAGGAACCAATCGGAGTGCTCAATCAGGCCAGCGCCCCTATAAGTGACGTCACTTCCGCTACGGCGGTAATTTTCTTTCTTCCTTCATCGAAAGCCACAATTGTTTGGGGGTAAGACTGTATCACCAATCCACTTAATAACCTTAACTGGAACTGTTGTATCCCTTTTTTGAATATAAGGAGATACATTTTGACAGTATCGGTGTATTGGCATATTTAGCTATATACGGAGACGTCCGTTTTTTAATATATTATGTTTTTACTTTGTTATTTGTGTATGTTGCATTAAATAAGAATTTTCAGGCAGAGCCCTGCTAAATAACACTTAACTTGTCACTGTTTTACTTTAACTTATATTGCTTTTTAAATAACTTTCTATAACCATAGAATGCACGAATCACTTTATCACTAAGCATCTGACACTTTCCTATTATTTTAAATTAATATTGAAGTTGAACAAGTAAATTGTGTAGTTTTGACACCCACAAGTTCGTATATTTATTTCACCTACATCCGCACCTTTAGCTATAGCGCTCCTGTTTAATTTAAATTTTTTATCCATTCTTATACACCTATATTAGGGTACATTTTAGGTATATCAGGAGTTTGGTGTCTTTACCCTGCGCTTTTTAATCTACATTTTTTAGATTTTATGCATTAAGCCCCAAATAAAAACCTAATCTAAAAAACCTAAGCTCCCCATTGCCCTTAAAAGGACATTTGTATGGGAATTGCTCTTTTTCATAAGCCCAAACCCTAATCTAAAATAAAACCCACCTAATAAACCCTTAAAAAAGCCTAACACTAACCCCGAAGATCCACTTACAGTTTATGAAGAGCTGACATCCATCCTCAATGAAGCAGCAGAAGTCCTCAATGAAGCGGCAGAAGTCTTCATCCAAGCCCGTAGAAGTCTTCTGCCTGCAGAAGTCTTTCATCCTATTGGCTGATCCAATCAGCGAATAGGATTGAGCGTGCATTCTATTGGCTGATTGGATCAGCCAATAGGATGGAAGCTCAATCCTATTGGCTGATTGCAACAGCTAATAGGATTTTTTCAACCTTAATTCCGATTGTCTGATAGTATTCTATCAGCCAATCGGAATCTAAGGGACACCATCTTGGAAGACGTCATTTAAAGGAACGTTCATTGTTGAAGAAGACATTGAAAGAAGAGGATGCTCCGCGTTGGATGTCTTGAAGATGGAGCTGCTCCGCGCCGGATGGATGAAGATAGAAAATGCCGTCTGGATGAAGACTTCTGAGGGCTTGGATGAAGACTTCGGTTGCTTGGATGAAGATTTCTCCCGGCTTTGATGAGGACTTCTGCCGCTTCGTTGAGGATGGGTGTCGGCTCTTCAGAAACTGTAAGTGGATCTTCGGGGGTTAGTCTTAGGCTTTTTAAAGGGTTTATTGGGTGGGTTTTAATTTTAGATTAGGGTTTGGGCTTTTGAAAAAGAGCTAAATGCCCTTTTAAGGGCAATGCCCATACAAATGCTCTTTTCAGGGCAATGGGGAGCTTAGGTTTTTTTAGATTAGATTTTTATTTGGGGGGTTGGTTGTGTGGGTGGTGGGTTTTAATGTTGGGTGGGTATTTGTATTTTTTTTTACAGGTAAAAGAGCTGATTTCTTTGGGGCAATGCCCCGCAAAAGGCCCTTTTAAGGGCCATTGGTAGTTTATTGTAGGTTAGGTTTTTTTTTTTTTTTTTTTTTTGGGGGGGCTTTTTTATTTTCATAGGGCTCTTAGATTAGGTGTAATTATTTTAAATATTTGATAATTTATTTTTTATTTTGTGTAACAGTGTTTATTTTTTTGCAACTTAGTGTTTGTTATTTTTTGTAACTTAGTTGTTAGTTTTTTGTAACTTTGTAATTTTTAATAGTAGATTTAAATTATTTGAGTAGGGTTAGGTTTTCAAATATGTAATATATTTAATTTAATTGTTAGTTTAATGTAATTGTAGGATAATAGTTAGGGTAGATTAATTATTAGTTTAATATAGTTTAATGTAATTGTAGGTTAATAGTTAGGGTAGGTTAATTATTAGTTTAATAAAGTTTATTTTAATTCTACAGGTAAGTTTAAATGTATTATAAGATAGGGATGAGTTAATATTTAATATAAAGTTAGCAGGTTGTTAGGTTTAGGGGTTAATAGGTTAATTTAGTTTATGGCGATGTGGGGGGCTGTTGGTTTAGGGGTTAATAGGTTTAGTAAGTGGTAGTGATGTGGGAGGCCAGGGGTTTAGGGGTTAATACATTTATTTAATTGGGGTGGGCTACGGGAGCGGAGGGATAGGGGTTAATACATTTAGTTAGTTGCGGCGGTGTCGGGGAGCGGCGGAATATGGGTTAATAAGTTTATTAGAGTTGCGGTGGGCTCCAGGAGTGGCGGGATTGGGGTTAATAACTTTATTTAGTTGCGATGGGGTCCAGGAGCAGCGGGATAGGGGTTAAACATTTTAGTTTAGTGGCAGTGTTTAGTGACAGTATATAAATAAAGCAGGGAAAAAGCCGAATAGCAGCGAGATCGATGACTGTTTAGTTAACAACAGTCCGCTGCTCATCGCCCTGTACTTGGTGCGCGGCTTTTTGACAGTTTTTCTGTTAAATATGGAGAGTGTATTCAGGTCCACGGCCGCGATGTTAGGCGATATTAGGCAAGAGTATTGGTGCCGTTGAATGCAAATAAGTTGACGGCTTGATAAGTAGGCCTCTATGAGTAAGGCTATATATACAGTATCTCACAAAAGTGAGTACACCCCTCACATTTTCATAAATATTTTATTATATCTTTTCAACACTGAAGAAATGACACTTTGCTGCAATGTAAAGTAGTGAGTGTACAGCCTGTGTAAATTTGCTGTCCCCTCAAAATAACTCAACACACAGCCATTAATGTCTAAACCGTTGGCAACAAAAAAAGAATTGTTGATCTACATAAAGATGGCATAGGCTATAAGAAAATTGCCAATACCCTAAAACTGAGCTGCAGCACGGTGGGCAAGACCATACAGCAGTTTCACAGGACAGGTTCCACTCAAAACATGCCTCACCATGGTTGACAAATGAAGTAGAATGCACGTGCTCAGCATCATATCCAGAGGTTTTCTTTGGGAAATAGATGCATGAGTGGTGCCAGCATTGCTGCAAAGGTTGGAGGGGTGGGGGGGTCAGCCTGTCAGCGCTCAGACCATACGCTGCACACTGAATCAAATTGGTCTGCATGTCTGTCGTCCCAGAAGGAAGCCTCTTCTAAAGATGATGCACAAGAAAGCCCGCAAAAAGTTTGCTGAAGACAAATAGACTAAGGACATGGATTACTGGAACCATGTCTTGTGGTCCAATGAGACCAAGATTAACTTATTTGGTTCAGATGGTGTCAAGTGTGTGTGGCGTCGTCCAGGTGAGGAGTACAAAGACAAGTGTGTCTTGCCTACAGTCAAGCATGGTGCTTGGAGTGTCATGTTCTGGGCCTGCATGAGTGCTGCCAGTACTGGGGAGCTACAGCTCATTGAGGGAACCATGAATGCCAACATGTACTGTGACATACTGAAGCAGAGCATAATCCCCTCCCTTCATAGACTGAGCTGCAGGGCAGTATTCCAACATGATAACGACCCCAAACACACCTCCAAGACGACCACACCTTGCAAAAGAAGCTGAAGGTTAAGGTGATGGACTGACCAAGCATGTCTCCAGACCTAAACCCTATTGAGCATCTGTGGGGCATCCTCAAATGGAAGGAGGGGAAGCATTCCATGATGTTGTGATGGAGGAGTGGAAGAGGACTCCAGTGGCAACCTGTGAAGCTTTGGTGTACTCCATGCCCAAGAGGGTTAAGGCAGTGCTGGAAAATAATGGTGGACACACAAAATATTGACACTTTGGGCCCAATTTGGACATTTCCACTTAGGGGTGTACTCACTTTTGTGGCTTAGACATTAATGGCTGTGTGTTGAGTTATTTTGAGGGGACAGCAAATTTACACTGTTATACATGCTGTACACTCACTACTTTACATTGCAGCAAAGTGTCATTTCTTCAGTGTTGTCACATGAAAAGATATAATAAAATATTTATTTATATATATAAATGTATTCTCTATTAAACAGAATAAACATGTTTAAAATTGTATTAACAATAATTACCTCAGACCTCAAAGACTCTAAAACCAATTAAATGGAATACAGTAAAATGATTTGATAATATAATATAAAATGGGATGTCTCCCATATACAGTAACTAGTTTTTAATCATGCAAAGTATCCTAAATGTCTTCCCTATGTTAGTATAAATGTCTCACTTTGACAGTGATGACACTGGCCATTTATAAACATACATTCAGAAATGTATATAAGAGGTACCACTTTCAATGATGTTTGACTCGTATCAAAAGATGGGGGAAATGTGCAGTGACGTCAGTGGTTGGTGAGGCACTGGCTAGAATCAGAGCCAGATAAACACACATATGAACCTGATAGAGATTCAATTATTGGATACTTAAAAGTCTGCAAAAACACTCAGGCACACACAAACAAAAACATTCAAAGGCATAAACACACACTCAAAGACACACACAAACAGAAACATTCAAAGGCAAACACACACTCTCACAAACACACAGAAACTTTTGCTGCAGGAGCTAAGCTCTTTGAGAGTAACAGAACATAACAAGCCGTATTTGATAAAGGTGGCGCTTTGCAGCAAAGAACTTTTCAGCTTTCCCAAAACTGAAACAGTGTATCCACAGTGGAATTAGGAAACAAAGTAATCAGAGAATCAGGTGCGATCCCTACATGCTACCTACACGCTAAGGAGGCAGGATCAGAAGCTGGCGATTTAAACACACTCTTATGGAAACAAGCTCCCATGAAGGCATAGCAAGAGCTTGATGAACAGACCTCGCTAAAGGTGGCGAACAAGAAAGGTACTCTGTATTTCTTTTCTCCTGTTAACCCGGATAGATCTAAAGAGCGGTTGTTGGATACCGCGGTCGCTTACCGGTGCAAACAAACAGTTCATGCAGCCCTTTACTTGTCCGGACTGGAGAGTGCTAACTGAGCGGGTATTTCGCTCTCCTATGGCAGGACTTTACACAAGGGGAATTGATGTATTATGTGCTTTATGTCTTAAAATAACACGATATGATATGATCGATCTGTTTGTTATTAGGTTATTGTGTTCCGTGCTGGGTAGAACTTAGGATATGTTTTGTTTAGATTATTTGCTGAGTAAACCTAAAATGAATGTTCTGTTAATCTCTCACTTGCTTGACTCTTATGCAGCAGGATTTATCACTTTGTTTTTTAGGCTTGATTAATTTATGTCACACTGAGTATTGAAAAGGTACAAAACTTTGGATTATAATAGATTGTAATAAAGATCTTTAAGTATATAAAGAGTGCTGTATTTCCTTTCTTTTCTAAGGGAAGAGTAACCTTTCTAAATCTTTCTAAACATTGTGATTTTCATTTCTTAACTAAAGGGTTAGCACCACAGACTTGGGAAAGGTCATTTTAAATCATAATCATTTATCAAAAATATAAAGATTATAAAGCTAATCCTCTCTCTACTTTTAACTTATATACTATGCTTTATAGTCTGCCTATACTGCTTTTATAGTCTTTTGGGAGTACTGGATCCATTTGGACTATTTTATCAAATGCTTATAATGCTATTGCTAAGCTTCTTAAAACATATTTTTACCATTAAGCAACATTGCAGCAATAATTGTAATTAGGCAATACACAACTCCATATGGTTCACAATACACAGCTGCCTAGAGATTCCGGGGAGAAGAATCTGGTTATTTTTTAATTTATTTTTAAACTTCAATGGAAAGTCTGATTCTGGCTAAGGAATGTGATGTTTCATTATAAGTTATTTGGATTTCCGTTAAGCCTGATGAAACAGCCTAAACAGCTGAGAAACGCGTTGCTTGTTTTATGATTTTAATAAATGTGAATTTTTAGATTTCACACTTGCTATTTATCTATTATTCATCTCCCTACTTGAAAGGCTTAGGCCTGAAAGTTGCTGACAACAATTGCTGGTGCTTGACGGGGAGTTCAGTCTGTTGGATGACTGTGAGAATCGAGTCTCCCTCATTTGCAACTCATTGCATTGGTGCAACTACATATGTGAGTGTATCTTTATTTGCTAATACCATTGATTGATCCTACCACGTGGGGCCCCTGTTTTTGTTTAAAAAAACGTTTTGATTAAAAAAAAGTATTGTTTCAACACAATCAGTTAAAATAGTAAATAAATAGTAACCCATATTCATAAAGTAATTTTTAAAATACTATTAGTTACATTATAGGCACAGGATTTTTTATGCTAAGATGGAGAGAGATAGCTTAAAAAGATGACAAATGGAATTTTTTAAAATAATACAGGCATTTTTTTTAAAGCTGTCAGTACACTCTGATTCAATAATTCAAATGACTCCAGCCTCCACAATCAATAAAAGAACTTTATTTCTTTACATATAGGGTCCCAGAAACATATTGAACGTTTCAAGACTGCATTAGGCTCTTAGTCATGTACATAATTTATTGAGTCATTTGAATTATTGGATACTGAGGAGACTTGGCAAGTCTGTCACTCCGTGCCCCACTGAGAAAAGTAAAGGTGTGCTGTTTCCACAATTTTTGGATATCAACAGTACACTCTGATTCCCTACCACATTTTTCTGCCACTCAGAAATCAAAAGTATAAATAAATATTGTGTACAGTATAATTATCTAACATTGTTTACAAAGGCTTTTTTACACAAATTTTATAAACAACGAATAAACACTCTGAGCATAAATACTTTGCAAAGGCTGTCTCTCCTTCGCACTTTCACATTAGAGCTATCACAGCAGCACTGAGAGCCAAAAGACGCACATCCCAGTTATGCACTACCCATCTGCCTAGTGGCTGCTTGCAGAAGTTTATAATAAAGCACTGCAAGGCAGCCAGCAGCCAAAATAGAGCAAGCCTTGCTGTTACCCTGCATTGCACGCTCCAGCAGCCCTCTACATGGAGAACTGTATATTTGGAACCCAGCCCCGCTTACACAGGATGTATAATTGGAACCCAGCCCTGCCCACACAGGACACAGAGTGCAGAGCGGAAAGAGGTCTAAAATAATTACCTCTCCTGCTGCTGATGCTGCAGACATTGCGCTCAAAACAAAAATTGCTGTGCACAATTTTAAGTGGAAAGGCACTTGCAGCACTATATTTATGTAGCCCATATTTCCCTCTTCCATTAGTTCTCACCCACGGCACAGATTGTCAGTGCTTCTCTTACATTAACACTGTCATGCCCCCCAAAAGGTAGATATGAGAGCTGTCTCACTTGGGGCTTTTCCCTGACTGGTTTAATGATAGAAAATGTGACTCCAGACCTGACAGATAGTGGATAAGTTTTTTTTTTATTTTACTTAAACATTATTTTCTTTTTTCTTTTCATGACAGGTGAGGCCCTGCCTCCCCTGACTGCATGTCCCTGGAAATGTGTACTTCTTAGTAATCTTGGTCAAAGTAATTGCATTATGTCATGGCAATATCCTGAGGTAAGTAGTATCTGGTATCTGGGATGTTGTGGTTCAAGATATTTTCTTGTTTTTGGTTAGAAAATTCCTTTGAATCGCTGAAGTGGACATACATTTTATCAGTAAAGTCTGATGAATTTATATAATCAAGTTTCAGTATTTTTTATTAATCAGAGGCAATTAATTTTCCTTGCTGGACCTAGACCCCTATTATCAGGTGGTCCATGGTCAGCAGGTATGACACAATAGGCTATCTCAGGATATATTTTAATAATATGTGTTTCTATGAGACCAAATATGACAGACATGTCATGTTTGGTATCCAAATAGGCCACATGGTCACCTGATCTGAGTGATCAACAATATATTGTTACTTAATGTACCTAACTAAAAATATACAGCATCATACAATTTCAGCCAGGCTTGAGAGTTGGTTTATGGCATGCATAAAAAGGGTGGCTATATTGCTTGCCATATCTCTGAAAAGGGCTAACCAAAAACCTGGCCTCAGCCAAAAAAAAACGTATTTAAATGGATAGTCTACTCCAAAATTTGTATTGTTTAAAAAAATATTATTATTATTATTATTATTATTATTATTATTATTATATATATTATTACCCATTCCCTAGTTTTGCACTGCCAACATGGTTATATTAATATACTTTTACCTCTGTGATTACCTTGTATCTAAGCCTCTTTTAACAGCTATAAGTATAGTATATAAGTTAAAAATAGAGAGAGGATTAGCTTTATAATCTTTATATTTTTGATAAATGATTATGATTTAACCCTCTATGTCACAAACTTGTGAGAGTTGCAGGGTTTGTTAACTTTTTTTATTTGTTATATTTTGACTTGCATTTTAGCCAATTAGTGCAGTGCCAGCCACAACTCCACGGGAGAGAGCTCAATGTTATCTATAAGGCCCACATGAACTAACAGTCTCCTGTTGTGAAAAGCTAATAATAAAGCATGTGATAAGAGGCTGTCTGTAGTGGCTTAGAAACAGGCAGAAATTTAGAGGTTTAAATGTTGTAAAGTATATTAATATAACAGTGTTGGTTGTGCAAAGCTGGGGAATGGGTAGTAAAGGCGTTATCTATCTTTTTAAACATTAGCAATTTTGGTGTTGACTGTCCCTTAAATGTTGAATCTGGCTACATCATATTGCCAATTACATGCTCCTACTTGACCACTTTTCATTCCAATTTGCCTTGGGCAGAAACTATACTTGTTTAATATTAGGATCTGTTATGCTCTCCTTTTTATTTTAAACTGTTTGCTTTGTGAATTGTTGTTTGTTAAAACATGTACTATGAGTATTTTTATTCATAATAAATTTCCTTTTATTAGGTTTTACCTTTGTCTAATATTTGAACCATGTTACATAAGAGACTATTAAGAACAATATTGTGTTTTTAGATTAATTTTTGACAAATTGTGTTTTAATCTATTAGTCTTGTTTAACATTTGCCATAAAATAATCCTAAATAGTGGCAGCAGTTAAAAAGTGTGGGATGGCATTAAAGGGAAGATTTGGGTATTTTCTGGGTCTTGTCAGACTAGAGTGTTGTGTTAACCCTTGCACTCATTGTTCTAAGTGGCTTATTTGTGTCCATCAGTTTAAAGGGACACTGTACTAAAAAAAAAAAAAAACTTTCCATATACCAAATAAACGTTGTGAAACAGTACCTTTTTCAATGCACTGTTATTTTCAAATATTTACCGTTTTGCCGCAATCTTTGTTTAATTTTTTTTTTCATTTTCCAAACCCACGGAGTGGGTACCTTTTCAAGCTGTCCAACCTGAGCTGACAACAAAGGTTAGAATATGGCGGCACTTATTCGCGATGCGCATGTGCAAGCTTGTGCATACGTCACTCGCTGGATAGCTTTTTATATGTAGGAGACTTGGTTGTAGGTAATATGGGCTTAAGCGCATGCACAATCTCACGGGACTTAATGCGCATGCTCAAGATGAAGCATTATTATTTTAATAATATGCAAAGAAACGTCCGCCGATTGGAGGAAGGAATGTAGGAGTGCACAGCCCATATTAGTGGGTTGTCGTTCATGACGTCAGGATAAAAAGTTTATAAATGTTTTTTAATAGTTTACACGGATCGTTCAACATTCACAGTAAGTGCATTTTATTAATTTAATATTGATAAACAAGTATATATAATCGTTATATACCCCAAATTTTTTTTTACAGTAATCCTTTTAATGTTGAAAGGGCTGGTTAACCCTCTATGTCACAAACTTGTGAGAGTTGCAGGGTTTGTAACTTTTTCTGTGACACATCAAAATGGCTTCTATTTGCTGTATGTAAAACTGACTTTCTTCCTGATACCTTGGAAAGGAATGTATACAGTAATCTCTTCTCAGAAAAAAAAAAATGACTACTTAAATAACCACACACAATGCTTTGCTTACACACCTTCCTAGACATCTATCTTGCTTTCCCAAATTTCCTGAGATTTAGTGCCTCAGTTCTATCTTTTTACAGGAAATAGCACCTTTCCCAGTATGAATACCCTCAGAATGAACTTTTCCAACAAACACTGCACACGGTCACTGCACATAGGCCAAGTCACTATTACAATACAAGGTTTTTGTTGGGCACAACAGGCTGAAGTTTTTCTTGCTTTTCAGATTAACTGCTATTTATCTCCTTAGGGAAGATGTAAGTACATCCAACCTTTATGGATCAATCTGTAAACTCCTTACACTTCTTTGCTGAATACTGATTTATGGCTCTGCAGTGATTTTTCCCATTCACTCCAGAATGAATCCTGAAAACCCTAAAAGAAAAATAAGAATTTTTAAGAAATCTAAAATCGCTTACATTTTATGCTACACCCTGATGATAAACCTTTTCCCGTGAATATAAGCAAAACAATCCTTTACATTAGCAAGAAAATGAGTACCAAACTACCTATCATCCTCAGCTTTTTTTGTATGCCATATTATTCTAGAGATTGATGTTCAACAGCTATCTAAATATCCTATCAGCTCCTGACACTTATTCTCCTCTGACTCTACACTAACATCTAAACATATTTTTGCTACTTCAGGCTGACCAAGGAAATATCAAGATTAATTCTTATCTCACTCTGACCCTCTTCTCCATACCTATTTGTATTTTGTGTAATATTCCTGTCCATTGGTGCAGCTGTGCTATTGTGCTCAAAAACCATTGCAGCCAGAAGAGTCATGTCAATTACAGCTATAGTAAGACCAACCTGCTTTCCTGTTGCTGTAATGTGCTGTTTACTTATAGAGACAAAAAAGTGTAAAAGAAAATGCATTAACGTGTTAGAGCATTTCATTATTACAATGTTGCTTCCATATAACTATGTAGTTGACTCCAATCTTTCTTATTGTGTTTATCGGCTGTTTTATGACTCCCTTGGTGCCTTTTTCACAGTCGGAGTGATTACAATCCAATGATAACACAATTTCTGAATTTGAAATAGAGTGTATAGCACATGTCAGAAAATTAACCCATATCATGCATTGACATCATCAACATCAGCGATTACCAGACAGAGACGTAAAATGCTAAATTAATCACACCTTTATTAAAAAAAAACAAAAAAAACTAACAAGTCCAAAAGCCAAATGACAAGCCAGGAGTCAAAGCCAGAGCAGATAGTCAGACGAGCCAGATCAGCAGCCAAATCGAATAGTCATACGAGCCAGGGTCAGGAACATGAGGATCAGCGAAGATAGGAATGAGCCAGGGATCAGGAACCAGAAGGGATGCCAAACAAGCCAGTTTATAAACAGAGTTAGGAACACAGGAACTTACAGAGAGATCAGGGACAATGCAAGTGCAATGGCAAACAGGACTGAGGCAGTTAAGTAGGAAACAATGATATCATCATTCTGTGACTGCAACCTGTGTCTCTCTGATGATGTTCTCCAGTTTGGCCACAAGACGGAGCCTGGGAGTAGTGAGCAGCATTACACACTCTGCTAAAGGCAAGGAGAAAAGACAGGTGAGTCTAAAATGGCAGCCAAGATAAAAAGCAGCAAATAACAATTGAAGTCAGGGTGAAACTCTGACATGGTTATATTGTCAAGAGGGAGGTTGATATCACAGAGAATGAAGTAGGGTGTGTCTGAGAAGAGTTGGGGAGATAGGGAGCAATATATAACTGCAACATTTAGAGGGAGGGGAGAGAATAAGTGAATCATATGGGTTTCAAATTAAGAAAATGTGAGAGGAAAACAAAATACCTACAATGCTTCCTTTTCTGTTTTAAGGCCTAGAAGTGGAGCGAGAGTTCCAGAGTGAACAAGTGAAGGGAATGTTAACTTTTGATACACACAAAATTGGAGTTAGATTCCAGAGTTCTGGTTTCTTAGTCTATGGAGGAGCATACATGGACAGACGAAATAAGAAAATGATGGGGTACAAGGATTGGGGGAGATATCACCAGCAGCTAGTATAAGAGGAGAGTGACACAGATTTGCAGTATTGATATTGTCATTTGGATGTGGTTAAGGGAAGAGAGAGTTTAGGAATGTGTGGAGCTCATACATGAGAGCAAAAGTGAAGTGAGGGTAGGAGAGTTTGGCAAATTAATTTTTCAGGTTGTGATGGGGAAGGAGTAAATAATATAGTATATATTATAAATATAGTATGTTATAGAGACAGGAGGTAGCAAAAAGGAACATGAAGCTATGGAGCATTTTTACAAAAAAAGAATCAGTTAAACACATGAAACAACAATATTACAACAGATTCTTCCCTTCTTTCTTGTCCTTTGTTCAATTATTGTATAATTTTTACTGCCTCACTTATAAAATGCTTACTTAATGCAAGCATACAATATTATGACCCCAGGAATGCTTTCCCATGCAAGTGTTAAATGCAGTGCAGTCAGCTGGGTCTACTAAATTAGTTAATAACAGGATCACACACATTTAAAAGGCCAATTTGGGAAGTTGGATTTAGGCTCGGTCATAAGGAGGCTGACGTTATGTCATTAATCAATTAGGGCCAGATTACAAGTGAAGCACTATTTAGCGCTTTCGCTTGCGTGCTAACTGTGCTAGAAGTAAACCTTGACGCACATCAAGTAGCACTCGTATTACAAGTTCCACTTGTAATTTGACCCCTAGTAAATGTAGGAATTATATCACGTTTTGACAATTCTTGACCATCACATAGCAATTGACAAAATATTAAAAACACACAAGCATTACAGTAATTATTTAACAGCCTACAATCACATACCAAAAGAGAATTACAGAGAGTGAAATAGCACTAGAAAACACTGTATATTGTAGGAACTCAAGTGACATACCTGAAAACAAGAGAGAGCAGGGCTAGTTTGATGTGTAGTTCATTCCTTCAGCAGATGTCAATAGGCAGATCATTAAGCTTATAAAGCAGCACTGTGGTGAGTATTGAGTATAACTGTTTTATAATTCTTATTGCCTCACTTAAATAATAGAAGTAAATAGGAAAGTTGTTTAAAATTGTATTCTCTATCTGAATCATGAAAGAAAAAAATTGGGTTTTATGTCCCTTTAATGTGAGCATATAATAATGCTAACTGCAATTGCAATGCTATTCTGGTGAGCCAATGACAAAAAGGCATATGTGTGTAGCCACCAATAACCAGCTAGCTTCCAGTGGTGCATTGCTACTCCTGAGTCTATCTATGTACACTTTTCAACAAATAGTATCAAGAGAATGAAGTAAAATTGCATGCTCTATCTGAGTCATCATATATTAATTTTGACTTTCATTTCCCTTTAATTCTGCTCTACAAATTTGATACATTAATACTTGAAATAAAAATGCTGGCAAGTGACCAGGGAACTAGATACCTGCATCAATCCCACCGGGTCTTCATAACCAGCAGGGGCAATACTGCAGCTCCCAATCACATCCTTTTTACTAGGGATGGGCGGAAATACAATTTGTTTGGTCATATGAATAATCCTGTGGATATTCATTTAGACAGATGTATGTTGATAAGGATGAAAACCCCTTAAAATTCGTTAAACAAATGTTATTTCCGATTTTTTAATGTTGCTTTCGTTTTCAAATGTTCATAATTAGATTAAATATCCATATTCAAAACTTCGAATGTAACATTAATTGTAACAAATACTATTAAGAAGTTCAATAGTTCATGTGGTAGGGAATTTAGTAAAATGATACATAATAGATACAAATATATTAATTAAAATGTTTCTATTTTGAATATTGCATAATTCAAATATTACATTTAAAGAGAGCATTAGAAATACTATTACTAATATATCGATTCCAATTTTTCTAATGTGAATATTGCATAATTCGAATATTACATTTAAAGATAGAATTTGGAAAACTATTACATTAAACAAATCTTAGAAATTGAATTTGAAATTCAAAACCAACGAACAAATGTGTTAAAAAAAACTTTTTTTGAAGGTTGCAAAACATCCCTACCTTTTACTGGAACTTGCTAAACAGTAAAATTCATACACTTTAAAATAAATTAGTCACTACTGGTTGAAGAGTCATTGCCAAGGTAAAGACATGACAGAAATATCAATGATTCTCTATACCTGAAATTATCAGGCCTCTCTATCAGCAGCCCTGCTTCCATCTTAATCACCTCCTTCCTTAGGCCTTCAAACAACTATCTTGTGGCAGCCTCAATTTTAAAATTAAGGTAGGTACTCATTCAGTAAGGTTATATGCAGCAAAAATCTTCAAATTCAATATTTCCCCCCCTAAAACACAATCATTTAAATATTATATTTTTTTTCCCATTATGCCTCCATGACCCATTTTTGCCAATCAGGGAACTGTCAACTACCTGCAGTGGTAAAGGGTCATTAAACTGCTGGGTACAACTACAGTAGCATGATTACTTCTCACCATGTGTCAGGGTTCTTTATCTGCTACCCTTTCTTTGATTAAGGAACCTGTCCCTTTCAATTCTACATGTTTGCACTAGATGCTCAGATATTAGGGGTGGAGTCTGGCTCTTTAAATCCTCCAAGTTGTTTGCACTCATTGCTCAGACATTTGTGTACTCAGTACCTGTTTCTTAGCATTTATATCCTGTTTACTTTTCTGAATTTGGATTCCTGAACCTGTTGTGAAATTTGGATTAAGGACTGATTGTTGTGTATGCTATGGTGAAAGCACCCTGGCTAGTTCACTGGACTCTGTTATTGCATTACGCCTATTTGTACTTTGCTGATGGACTGTCTTTATGGTATATGACCTGGGCCTGCTACTGGATTTGAGAGCATATACAATAACAAAACAATGAATATCAGTTTACAATGGGAATAAATGCAGAGAAACATTACATTAAGGAGGCAGAAACGATCGTCTGGGGTTGTCATGTTCCTTGTTCAGAGGAGAATTGCCTGGTATTTCGGGGCTGGACTGACCATGTTGGCGGGATCAGACTGATATACTACAGGAAAGTTTTCCTCTGTGAAAAGCACAATTGGGCAGAAAGAAGCTACTACCAGGTGGTAACCGGGCCATAGAACAAGCTATTGATGCTGCTGTTCGTTCCTGGCAGACTGCTTCTCATTCTGTTTTGCATAAATAAATGCAGAGAAACATTACATTCTAGAAGATTGTTAAGAGTACATCAGAAGTGCATACGGATACATTAGTGAGAAATCTTGTTTTAAGTATAAATTATTTTCCATTTATAGCATACTGTTTGTCATAGTGAGTAGTGGTCTGGTGTAGGAGTGTGTAATTAAGAAAACATTTGAGGTGGAATAGATGATGTGGGCATCTACACTTATGGATGAATGTTAACAGTATGAGAGTGTTAATGTAAACTTCGTATGGGGTAAGTCAGCCGGCGAGAGCTGCTTTAAGTTGGGAGGGAGGAGGGAGGTGGATATAGTAAAATGGCTAATTGGGCTAGTTAGTATAATATGGTATGGAGAGGATACTGTGTATGTTTCTTTAGGGGGAGTAGTATAGGCCTGTTGGAATATTGACTTGTAGTTGTGGAAGGACGGCTGTAGGTAGAGAGTGGGATGCCAGTAGTAAGTATTTACGAGAGAGGGTGGGGTGTCCGTAATTATATGACGTAGGGTAGGAGGAGGGTAAGCTAGAAGAATAGAGCGTTATATGAGGTAGGAACTAGAGTTCATTTCGAGGGTGAGAAATATGGGTACCAGAGGAGGAGAGCGTATACATTCCTATCAGTTATGACGGGGGTTGGTGAAAGGACATAATAGTGTATTGAGTTATATGAGCTATAGCTTTGAGGGTCAGATAGGTCTATCTATGAGGGAGGGCTGTGGAGCATGCGCCTGTTAACAAGATAATGGGATAGTCAACCTAATATGATGGGTAAAGACGGGGCTGGGGCATATGAAGAATTAGCTAAATAAGCGCAGATGTGTTAGGATATTGTTCCATGTCCTGAGTGGAAGTAGCTGTTGTATATGTCCCAGGATGAAGGTAAGTTGGGGAGGCTAAGATATATCCGTGTAGCATTGAGCAGTTCAAGGAACAGATACAGTACAGTTTTAGAAGTAGACATAATATTTAATGCTGAAATTGGACTTGTATTGGCGAGAGACTGAGATACCAAGTACAAATGCATAAAACTTAAGATAACTGTGAACCAAGTACAGGGAAGGTAAGGCCCTAGTCCTAATGTAAAATCATAGGTAGCAAGCAAAAAGATCAGGCTAAATGATATGCCTATTAGTATGAAGAACTATAATGTTCCAAGGAAGGAGCTATTTTTACATCACAACCAAAAAGGAACCTCCAACTAAAACTATAGCAGATATCTGTAGGGTAAGAAGGTTAATATATTTAGCAAAAAAATAGGGGCAAACTCAGTTTCGTAGGGAGATAGTCCTAACTCTATGGAAAAGTGTTGGTTCATTTTTATTGGTGAACTCCACTTTCCCACTTCATATGATATATCATAGGCGGGGGACCCTCACTATACTGACAAATACTCACTATCTCATGAGTAGCTATCCCCCAGGGGTCGCTAGGGTAGCTGGCTGAGCTGGTAGTATACAACGTAATATAGGGCTATTGAGCATTAAGAGGAAGAAGGCAGATATCAAACAACAAATTAATAACTAGTGTACTTGCCCCATAGTGATGTTGCTTCTTGTACCTCTCAGAGTGTACCTGTCTGTATAATAAGTTTATTAAAAAAGTAAAGGGGAGCATAGACAGGGGTGATAAGCAGACATATCTATTATTATTTCACTGATATTATAGCCTGATAGGCACCCTGTAAGTAAACCAAGACATCCCATCCCTACCGTAGGACAGCATATACCTCTGACTGGAGAGTCATCATTAAAACATGTACATCAGGAATGAAAAAAACTATTCCCATCAAATGGGTTTGGGTGCAATTTAATTAATGAGGTTATCCTATGACAGTCTAAGTGCCCGTGGAATCAGAACAGGGGCTGTGTGAATGGTTGTGCAGGTATGCGAGCAAAGAGCAACCACGTGGTTAATGAATGGGATCCGTCAGGCTCACCTGTGCCAAACCATGCATATAGGGTTCAACATTGGCAGAAAGTACAATAAAACATATATACAAGAGGGCAGAAATCTTAAATTGAAGTGGGGGTGTCCAACTACTTTGTGCAGGAGAGTGAGTCCTTACGATTAGCCAACTCCTCTCTTGTATGACTGGTCCGGATCAAGCCAGTTACATATGGGAAAGTCAGCTATTCCACTTGATGAGTTGACCATGGTTCTGATAATCCTGTACTAACCAGACCTTCAAATGTGGGTAAGTGTGGGCTAAGTGTGATGACTATCTCTGCTTTACCTTCTCTGTAGGATTGCCGACCACTACCCTGTTTCTCGTTCGTGGAGACAGTCACCAGCGCACTACAATGCTTCTTCCCTGAGACCCTATTGCGTCCACGGAGGCCGTCTGCACCTTCCCGAGAGATGGCTAAGGGAGGTACAGTAAAGCTTTCCTTCTGACAGACAGAAGCGTAAGAAGCAGCTCCGGTGCAAATGATCTTGGCGTCTCTTGTGAGATGGGTGATCTCCGGTACCTCCCTAGTACCATCGCTCTGAAGACACCTATCAGCTGGAGCGAGGAGGTGAAGACTGACTCCATCCTGAGGTATTGTATGTTCCCGCATAGACAAGACCATCCGTGTAGATACCAGCTTCTCCATATCTAGGCTTGTCTTAGGGTCGCATGTGAGCTCCGGTGAAAGGTGCTGCTTCATTGGGACATATTTCTCATGCTGCGTAGTGATGTCTTTTACCTCTGCCATTTCAGGTGCCTTGTGTGCTCCCTTGCTGCAGGCTGCTTGCAGGGTATGGTGTAAGTTAGCAAAGTTGCGGATCATCTGTTGCTTTAGCCCCTCAAGCAGTATCTGCATCTGTAGATAGAGATCCTTCTCCATATTTAGGTATGGGGTTCTAGAGAATAGGTAAAATGTTTACTAGCGTGAGACTGCTTTACCCGGCTGCATAAAAAACCGGGGGGGGGGGGTGGCTTGATGTGAAAATGGTAAGAGGCTGCAGCCGTCAATTTTAGGAGGCTCAAGTTGGTTTTTCTGCCGGTATGAACAGGGCAATATTGGTATTAAATAGATCCTTGACTGCTTCTCTGTTAGTTTCACAGTTTAGGTAGAGATATATCTTGATAGAGAAGAGATATCCGGCAAATTATTAAGTTATAGGGAGAAATTCTCAGATTTGTGACTCATCATGGCTACGGCTAGGACACAAGCCCCTAATTCTTGATTTTGACCCTCTGGCCTGTTCCTGTATTCTGAGTATTACTCCTGCATATCAGATTCATCACCAAACAAAACAAGTGTTCCCTTGACAGAATGTCTGAGCCTAATATAGAGATGCACTCTGCAGGGATAATGGAGACTTTAAATGCATTGTCTCAGCAATTAGCAACTATGACTGTTGACATGCAAGAGATGTATAATCCTCAGAATATGTTTTATCAGAGTCTTGATAATATGCAAGTGCAACTCCACCTACCCCAGCCTATTGCTGCTGCTGCAGAACTACTAGGGGTCACTGCTACTACACCTGAACCAAATATACCCTAGCCTGAAAGAATTAATGGTGACCAAAGTTCTTATTGTACATTTATCACTTCATGCAACATCCTGTTTGCTTTGAAACCAAGAAAATACAACAGATTACATCAAAGTTTGCACCATTATTGCTTTACTAAGTGTAGAGACCCAAAGGTGGGCTCACAACCTTATTGACTCTAACAGCAGCCATTTAGATACGCTTTTGGCTGCCATAAACATTATGTATCATGACCCATATAGTACTACTGCACAGGGGTCTTTAAAAAATCTGCAACAGGAAAAAATGCCTGCGGAGGAGCACAAGACAATGTTTTGGCGTTTGGCTGCAGATACCAAATGAAATGAACCAGCACTGCGTGACCAGTTTTGTGTGGGCCTTTCTGAGATGTTAAAATATGAACTAGCCAGGCTGGAACCATCAACTATTCTAGAAGAAATAGTAGCATTGGTCTTACAAATTGATTGCAGAATTCAAGAAAGAAAGAGAGAGAGGGGGCGGCAACATAATTAATTCCTGAACATAGGCTTTCCCTTTCACTTGCAATACATTCATTTTCTACCTATGCAAATAGGTCTTATCAGAGGCCCTCTATCCACTGAGGAAAAAGACAGACGTAAAGCACAGCATCTGTGATTAAACTGTGGGAGAGCAGGACATTGCCTCTGCTCCTGCACAAGTCCAGAAAAGAAGTGTGGAGGTAAGAATATCTCTGCAAGGACTTTGCTTTCACCCATTCTGTGTCCTCCCACTTATCTCTTACTGTTTCTTTACAGTGGGAAAGTCACCAACGTGAAATCCAAGCTATTGTCGACTCAGGAGCAAGTGGGTGCTTCATGGATCTACAAGTAGCCAAGACTCTGAAAATCCCTTAACAAGTATAGACTGATCCAATTTTTGTTCACATGGCTGATGGTGCTATAATGAATTATAAACTCATGAAACTATATTGCTAACTATGGCCTAGATTTAGAGTTGGGCGGTAGCTGTCAAAACTAGCGTTAGAGGCTCCTAACGCTGGTTTTTACCGCCCTCTGGTATTTGGAGTCAGTCAGGAAAGGGTCTAACGCTCACTTTACAGCCGCGACTTTTCCATACCGCAGATCCCCCTACGCCAATTGCGTATCCTATCTTTTCAATGGGATCTTTCTAACGCCGGTATTTAGAGTCGTGGCTGAATTGAGCGTTAGAAATCTAACGACAAAACTCCAGCCGCAGAAAAAAAACAGGAGTTAAGAGCTTTCTGGGCTAACGCCGGTTTATAAAGCTCTTAACTACTGTGCTCTAAAGTACACTAACACCCATAAACTACCTATGTACCCCTAAACCGAGGTCCCCCCACATCGCCGCCACTCTATTACATTTTTTAACCCCTAATCTGCCGCTCCATACACCGCCGCCAGCTAAATTATCCCTATGTACCCCTAATCTGCTGCCCCTAATACCGCTGACCCCTATATTATATTTATTAACCCCTAATCTGCCCCCCCCAACGTCGCCGCCACCTACCTACACTTATTAACCCCTAATCTGCCGAGCGGACCGCACCGCTACTATAATAAAGTTATTAACCCCTAATCCGCCTCACTCCCGCCTGAATAACCCTATAATAAATAGTATTAACCCCTAATCTGCCCTCCCTAACATCGCCGACACCTAACTTCAAACATTAACCCCTAATCTTCCGACCGGAGCTCACCGCTATTCTAATAAATTTTTTAACCCCTAAAGCTAATTCTAACCCTAACCCTAACACCCCCCTAAATTAAATATAATTTAAATCTAATGAAATAAATTAAGTCTTATTAAATAAATGATTCCTATTTAAAGCTAAATACTTACATCGCCGCCACTCTATTAAAATTTTTTAACCCCTAATCTGCCGCTCCGTACACCGCCGCCAGCTACGTTATCCCTATGTACCCCTAATCTGCTGCCCCAACATCGCCAACCCCTATATTATATTTATTAACCCCTAATCTGCCGCCCCCGCTATCGCTGACACCTGCATATTTTTTTTAACCCCTAATCTGCCGCTCCGTACACCGCCGCAACCTACATTATTCCTATGTACCCCTAATCTGCTGCCCCTAACACAGCCGACCCCTATATTATATTTATTAACCCCTAATCTGCCGCTCCCAACGTCGCCTCCACCTACCTACAATAATTAACCCCTAATCTGCCGACCGGATCTCACCGCTACTCTAATAAATGTATTAACCCCTAAAGCTAAGTCTAACTCTAACCCTAACACCCCCCTAACTTAAATATAATTTAAATCTAACGAAATAAATGAACTATTATTAAATACATTATTCCTATTTAAAGCTAAATACTTACCTGTAAAATAAACCCTAATATAGCTACAATATAAATTATAATTATATTGTAGCTATTTTAGGATTAATATTTATTTTACAGGCAACTTTGTAATTATATTAACCAGGTACAATAGCTATTAAATAGTTAATAACTATTTAATAGTTACCTAGTTAAAATAATTACAAAATTACCTGTACAATAAATCCTAACCTAAGTTACAATTAAACCTAACATTACACTATCAATAACTTAATTAAATACAATACCTACAATTATCTACAATTAAACCTAACACTACACTATCAATAAATTAATCAAATACAATACCTACAAATAAATACAATTAAATAAACTAACTAAAGTACAAAAAATAAAAAAGAACTAAGTTACAAAAAATAAAAAAATATTTACAAACATTAGAAAAATATTACAACAATTTTAAACTAATTACACCTACTCTAAGCCCCCTAATAAAATAACAAAGCCCCCCAAAATAAAAAAATGCCCTACCCTATTCTAAAATTAAAAAAGTTCAAAGCTCTTTTACCTTACCAGCCCTTAAAAGGACCTTTTGTGGGGCATGCCCCAAAGAATTCAGCTCTTTTGCCTCTAAAAAAAAAACATACAATACCCCCCCAACATTACAACCCACCACCCACATACCCCTAATCTAACCCAAACCCCCCTTAAATAAACCTAACACTAAGCCCCTGAAGATCTCCCTACCTTGTCTTCACCTCACTGTGAGGGTCCAAAGTCTTGATCCAAGCGGCGGCTGAAGAACTCCATCATCGGGCTGAAGTCGGAAGCCCATCATCGGGATGAAGTCTTCTATCAAGCCGCATCTTTAATCTTCTTTCTTCCGGAGCGGAGCCATCTTTTTCCCAGCCGACGCGGATCCAACCTCTTCAAGCGACGCCTACTCGCCGAATGACAGTTCCGTTAAATGACGTCATCCAAGATGGCGTCCCTCGAATTCCGATTGGCTGATAGGATTCTATCAGCCAATCGGAATTAAGGTAGGAATATTCTGATTGGCTGATGGAAGAGGTTGATGGCGTCGCTTGAAGAGGTTGGATCCGTGTCGGCTGGGAAGAAGATGGCTCCGCTCCGCTCTGGAAGAAAGAAGATTGAAGATGCGGCTTGATAGAAGACTTCATCCCGATGATGGACTTCCGACTTCAGCCCGATGATGGAGTTCTTCAGCCGCCGCTTGGATCAAGACTTCGGACCCTCTTCTGGACCGATCGGTGAACCCAGTGAGGTGAAGACAAGGTAGGGAGACCTTCAGGGGCTTAGTGTTAGGTTTATTTAAGGGGGGTTTGGGTTAGATTAGGGGTATGTGGGTGGTGGGTTGTAATGTTGGGGGGGGGGGTATTGTATGTTTTTTTTTACAGGCAAAAGAGCTGAATTATTTGGGGCATGCCCCACAAAAGGTCCTTTTAAGGGCTGGTAAGGTAAAAGAGCTTTGAACTTTTTAAATTTTAGAATAGGGTAGGGCATTTTTTTATTTTGGGGGGCTTTGTTATTTTATTAGGGGGCTTAGAGTAGGTGTAATTAGTTTAAAATTGTTGTAATATTTTTCTAATGTTTGTAAATATTTTTTTATTTTTTGTAACTTAGTTCTTTTTTATTTTTTGTACTTTAGTTAGTTTATTTAATTGTAGTTATTTGTAGGTATTGTATTTAATTAATTTATTGATAGTGTAGTGTTAGGTTTAATTGTAGATAATTGTAGGTATTTTATTTAATTAATTTATTGATAGTGTAGTGTTAGGTTTAATTGTAACTTAGGTTAGGATTTATTTTCCAGGTAATTTTGTAATTATTTTAACTAGGTAACTATTAAATAGTTATTAACTATTTAATAGCTATTGTACCTGGTTAATATAATTACAAAGTTGCCTGTAAAATAAATATTAATCCTAAAATAGCTACAATATAATTATAATTTATATTGTAGCTATATTAGGGTTTATTTTACAGGTAAGTATTTAGCTTTAAATAGGAATAAGTTATTTAATAATAGTTAATTTATTTTGTTAGATTTAAATTATATTTAACTTAGGGGGTGTTAGGGTTAGGGTTAGACTTAGCTTTAGGGGTTAAAAAATTTATTAGAATAGCGGTGAGCTCCGGTCGGGTAGATTAGGGGTTAATGTTTGAAATTAGGTGTCGGCGATGTTAGGGAGGGCAGATTAGGGGTTAATACTATTTATTATAGGGTTATTGAGGCGGGAGTGAGGCGGATTAGGGGTTAATAACTTTATTATAGTAGCAGTGCGGTTTGGTCGGCAGATTAGGGGTTAATTATTGTAGGTAGATGGAGGCGACGTTGTGGGGGGCAGATTAGGGGTTAATAAATATAATATAGGGGTCGGCGGTGTTAGGGGCAGCAGATTAGGGGTACATAGGGATAATGTAGGTAGCGGCGGTTTACGGAGCAGCAGATTAGGGGTTAAAAAAAATATGCAGGTGTCAGTGATAGCGGGGGGGCAGATTAGGGGTTAATAAGTGTAAGGTTAGGGGTGTTTAGACTCGGGGTACATGTTAGAGTGTTAGGTGCAGACGTAGGAAGTGTTTCCCCATAGAAAACAATGGGGCTGCGTTAGGAGCTGAACGCTGCTTTTTTGCAGGTGTTAGGTTTTTTTTCAGCTCAAATGGCCCCATTGTTTTCTATGGGGGAATCGTGCACGAGCACGTTTTTGAAGCTGGCTGCGTCTGTAAGCACCGCTGGTATCGAGAGTTGCAGTGGCGTTAAATTATGCTCTACGCTCCCTTTTTGGAGCCTAACGCACTGAAAACCCAGCCATTCTGTGAACTCTAAATACCAGTGGTATTTAAAAGGTGCGGGGGAAAAAAAGCACGCGTAGCTAACGCACCCCTTTGGCCGCCAAACTCTAAATCTAGCCGTTAGGGTATTGGAAATAAACTCTGGGAGGCATTACACTTTGATCTTGTGTCCTCTCCTTTGTTTCTACTTATGTTAGGACTGCAATGGCTGAAGGTCCATAACCCACAAATTAATTGGAAGACAGGCTCTTTTACTGTCTTATCTGATTCCTGCTCCACATGTGTTTATTCTACATCCAAGAAATACAATATCTTTGCTGCTACTGAAACTGAATAATTGTGCACTACAAAATATAAAGAGTTTGCTGATATTTTTCACAAGTGGGAGCACATCAATTACCTCCCATAAGGGAGTATGATTGTCCTATTGACCTTCTACCTGGAGCTAAGATCCCATTTGGACATATGCAACATCTTTAGAAATACATTGAAGAGATCCTTGCAAAATGCTTTATCAGACTATTTTTACATCCCCTGCAGGGGCATTTATCTTCTTTGTGGGAAACAAGGATAGTGGCCTATGTCCTTGTGTGGACTATAGGGCACCTAGTGTCATTACAAAATATTTCTGTGATTGAGGCAGTTCCCACTATATACTACATTTGAAAAGTTCCAATTTAAGTCAGTATGGACTCAAAAAAGATCCAAACCATTATAGATTGGCCTACACCCACAACCAAGTAAACTATACAATGATTTGTGAAGTTTGCTAATTTGTATCAGAGATTTATCCAGAGATTTATTTCTCTTAGGTAGTGTCCCCTATAACTAAATTAACCAAGAACATCCAGTTCCATTGGGATGAATCAGCTCAGACTGCTTTCCTGAAGTTGAAACATATGTTTACTTCTACACCTCTTTATATCCAACCCCAGGAGGCCTGATCTTTTATTATAGAGGTAGATGCTTCTGAAATTGCTGTGGGGCTGTTTTATCACAGAGGAGTGGGGAGAAGTTTCTGCTATATCTGGTAGCTTTCTATTCTAGGAAACAAACAGTATCCAAGGTCAATTATGATGTAGAAGATAGAGATCTTCTGGCAATAAATAAAATGTGCATGTGGTGACACTTGTTAGAAGGATCACTTCACCTGATTACTCTATACACAGATCATAAGAATCTGGAGTCTTTGAAATCAGCCTGGAGACTGTGGCCACATCAATTCAGGTGGGCTCTCTTCTTCACAAGAACTTAAAAGTAGATGCCTTATTCTACATGTTTGACTCATGATCAGTAGAAAACAAAGAGTCAGATACTGTCCTACCAGTTAAATATTTTCTTGCTACCAGTCAACCCCTCATTGAAGAGATCAAGGTCTACAGAAAAAATGTGCATTACCTCAACAACTTACTCAAACCAATGATCTTTACCTGTCTAAAGGTGTTGCAAAACTGTCATGATAATCACATGTCAGGATTTCCAAGACTCTAGATACAGTTAAAAGACATTTTTGGTGGCCTCATATGTCCCAGGACATAGAAGGATATGTAAAGGCATGTGATACTTGTGCCAGATTTAGACATTCCAATAGACTCCCTGCAGTTCCTACTAGACCTTGGAGCATTGTGGCAATGGACTTTATTGTGGGTGTACCAGCTTCTGAAAGGCACAACACCATATTGGTTATAACAGACCGTTTCTCTAAAATGCTACATTTTATTTCAACTGTTGGTCTACCCAATACAAGTACCACTGCCATGTTTTTCCTAAAATAAGTATTTCACCTTCATTAATTACCTGAGACAACAATTTTACTCATGCTTCTGGGAATCCTTCTGTAAAAGCCTCAAGATTTCTTAAACATTGTCATCTGCTTACCATCCCCAATCTTATGTGCAAACAGAATGCACCAACCAAATATTAGAGCAGTATTTAAGATGTTACACATCTACCTTCAGGATGATTGGCTTTGCCTTTTACCAATGACAGGATTTTCCTAAAACAACCAGATAAATCAATCCAGTAAAATGACACCTTTTTTTGCTTGCTATGAATTCCATCCTTCAATATTACATGGTCTACCAAGAGAATTGCCTGAACTCAATACTCATATTCAGCAAATACAAAATAATTTTCAACTTTTTAGACAGACATTACTTACTTTTCAGGAGAGTATTTCTATCCTGTTTACCTTTCAGAATGTGGATTCCTGAATCTGGCTAAACTTCCATTTGTTGTGATGTTTAGATTAACCCCTTAATGACCACAGCACTTTTCCATTTTCTGTCCGTTTGGGACCAAGGCTATTTTTACATTTCTGCGGTGTTTGTGTTTAGCTGTAATTTCCCTCTTACTCATTTACTGTACCCACACATATTATATACCGCTTTTCTTGCCATTAAATGGACTTTCCAAAGATACCATTATTTTCATCATATCTTATAATTTACTATAAAAAAATTATAAAATATGAGGAAAAAATTGAAAAAATACACACTTTTTCTTACTTTGACCCCCAAAATCTGTTACACATCTACAACCACCAAAAAACACCCATGCTAAATAGTTTCTAAATTTTGTCCTGAATTTAGAAATACCCAATGTTTACATGTTCTTTGCTTTTTTTGTAAGTTATAGGGCCATAAATACAAGTAGCACTTTGCTATTTCCAAACCATTATTTTTCAAAATTAGCGCTAGTTACATTAGAACACTAATATCTTTCAGGAATCTCTGAATATCCATTGACATGTATATATTTTTTTTTAGTAGACATCCCAAAGTATTCATCTAGGCCCATTTTGGTATATTTCATGCCACCATTTCACCGCCAAATGCGATTAAATAAAAAAAATCGTTCACTTTTTTACTAATTTTTTCACACACTTTTGGTTTCTCACTGAAATTATTTACAAACAGCTTGTGCAATTATGGCTTAAATGGTTGTAAATGCTTCTCTGGGATCCCCTTTGTTCAGAAATAGCAGACATATATGGCTTTGGCGTTGCTTTTTAGTAATTAGAAGGCTGCTAAATGCCACTGCGCACTACATGTGTATTATGCCCAGCAGTGAAGGGGTTAATTATGGAGCATGTAGGGAGCTTTTAGGGATACTTTTAGCTTTAGTGTAGTGTAGTAGACAACCCCAAGTATTGATCTAGGCCAATTTTGGTATATTTCATGCCACCATTTCACCGCCAAATGCGATCAAATTAAAAAAAACGTTAAATTTTTCACAATTTTAGGTTTCTCACTGAAATCATTTACAAACAGCTTGTGCAATTATGGCACAAATGGTTGTAAATGCTTCTCTGGGATCCCCTTTGTTCAGAAATAGCAGACATATATGGCTTTGGCGTTGCTTTTTGGTAATTAGAAGGCCGCCAAATGCCGCTGCATTTCAAACGTGTATTATGGCTAGCAGTGAAGGGGTTAATTATGTAGCTTGCAGGGTTAATTTTAGCTTTAGTGTAGAGCTCAGCCTCCCACCTGAAACATGAGACCCCCTGATCCCTCCCAAACAGCTCTCTTCCCTCCCCCACCCCACAATTGTCCCCGCCATCTTAAGTACTGTCAGAAACTCTGCCAGTACTAAAATAAAAGCTATACTTGGGCTTTTTTGTTGTTGTTTTTTTTGTGGCATATTTACATATGCTGCTGTGTAGGATCCCCCCTTAGTCCCCAACCTCACTGATCCCCCACCAAACAGCTCTATAATCCTCCCCCTCTGCCTTAATGGGCGCCATCTTGGGTACTGGCAGCTGTCTGCCAGTACCCAGTTTAGTAACAAATGTGCCTATTTTTAAAAAAAATTCCCTTTTCTGTAGTGTAGCTTCCCCCCCCCCCCCAAGACCATCCCCCCACCCCTTCCAGATCCCTTAGCTGTTTATTTGTAATATTTTTAAACTTTTTATTTTAACTTTTCACAGCCTTATTTTTCCGTAGTGTAGCGGTTCCCTCCCGCTCCCGCCCCGTGCACGCGCCCGCCTGCCGCCCCCCATGCATGCGCGCGCTCCCGTGCGCGCTCCCGACGGTTCCGCACCCGATCCCGCCCCCCTTCTCTCCACTCGGCACATCGATGGCCGCCCACCCGCCTCCCAGACTTGCTCCCACCCACCAACGATACCGGCCACCGATGTCCGGTGCAGAGAGGGCCACAGAGTGGCTCTCTCTGCATCGGATGGCCAAGGGGGGTTATTGCAGGATGCCTCCATATCGAGGCATCACTGCAACAACCGGAAAGCAGCTGGAAGCGAGCAGGATCGCTTCCAGCTGCTTTCCAGACCAAGGACGTACGCCACACGTCCTCGGTCATTAACTGTATTTTTTTTGAGGACGTGTGGCGTACGTCCTTGGTCATTATGGGGTTAAGGAATGATTGCTGTGTTTGACCCTGGCTAGTTCACTGTACTCTGGTATTGCCTTACCCCTATTTGTACTTTGCTGATGGACTGTCGTTATGGTATATGACCTGGGCTTGCTGCTGAATTCCCTTAAAGCTATATTCCTTGCTGAGAGACTTAATGGATTAATTGGATTAATTCCTGATTTTGACCCTCTGGTCTATTCCCATATTCTGAGTATTACTCCTGCATATTCATCACCAAATAAGACAAGGCAAGTGTCCCTTGACACCATGCTATTGTTATTTCTCCTTTAACTGCAGTTTTTTTTTTCAAAGCTATCCTTTTATTTTAACCCATCAAAATCTCTGGTTAGTTACATTTTTCATCTTCATATTGGGCTCAGGCATCTTGGAATTTAGGTATTCTGGACCCCTGTTACACTAAGGCAGGCATTGCGGGTTCAGGGTACCACAGGCAGCAGCAATGAAAGAAACATTCAGCTGCTGTTCCTCCATCATTGTCTGCCTGAGTTCCGACATACCGATCATGTCCACCCGACATCATTAAATGCCGACAGCATACGCTGTCTGCATTTATCATTGCTGAGTAGCTGTTGAATGTCAGCTTGCCAATATGCACCTACAACCCATAAGGTGCACAAATTTTGTGAGTAGTATTCTATTGTCACTTGTCAATTAATACATCCCAACCAGGTTTCACTATGAGGCGCCCCTTGTTTTGTTTATATTTCTAGTATCGAATCATCATTACACCGTGGGACACAAGAGGAGCTTGCTGAGTTTACCTGTGACTACCATTCCAATTACATATTGGACATTTTTTCTTTGCCATAGAAAACTTTTAATTATTTTTATTGTTGATTTTTTAATTTTTATTATTCATTTTATGCTTTTTTCTGTATCTCGAACATTCCCGTCTGTGACAAGGAGACATATATCAATTCTATCCTTCATATACACATACAGTCATGGCCAAAAACATTTGCACCCCTTCATTTCTGTCAGATAATGAACCACTTCGCCCAGAAATTTGTTGCAATTATAAAGGTTGAGGCATTCTCATGTTTATTTCTTTTGTTTGTATTGGTATGACACAAAAAAGTGGAGAAAAAAAGCCAAATCTGACACATTCCATGCAAAACTCCAAAAATGGGTGAAATGGTGCATCATCTGACAAAAATGCAGGGGTGCCAATATTTTTGTCCATGACTGTATATCTTTGGGCTGTTATTTAGTGCACTCCTTTTTCAGATGTCCCTAGTAGGTTATCTTTCTGTATTTCTAAAAAAACAATGTACATACCTTGACTAAAAAATACTTTATTGCTAAAAAATGATAATCATCATCTGAGCCTTCAGTGAGTCATGATCTTTTTGCTGGTGCTGTGTATATAAAGGTGTGTATTTATCTGTTTATGTGTGTATATATGTTGGAACATAGCGACAATAGACTTGCTCGTCACTGGGTTGCCACAAACCTACATTTTGTAAAAAGAGCAATATCTGCAGAGCGCAATAAAGTGAAGTGCAATAAAAAGAGGTATGCATGTAGTTGATTCATTTCTCTGGTTAAAACTACTCTAAAGGTGCTAAATCGTATTCTGCAGACAGGGAACGTTTAATTTTACATTGTTTAAGCGGGAAATGCTTTGCTATAAGATATCAGTGGCTGATAAAACTCCATTTATGACTGCACTTCACCACAACCCTTCACAGGCCTCTTCTTCAGGTTCCTGATCCTGGGCAGCAATATGATGTTATGGTAAGTGACTGTTATCTGTAGGTGTGTGAATAAATTGGGCTGTACATGTTTGGGTTAGCAATGTTTCTGTAGAGGAGAGAGGTTGGCATTGTAGGTAGGTACTACATGTTTTGGAAGACATGAATGTGTGAGAAAAATGGCATGCATAGCCAAATGGTTTGGGGCTCCTCATTACTCTGAACTCTTAAGCATATCATTTTGTTTAAAAAACAAGCAAACAAAAAAAAAAAAACATGCAGACCCAACTGGATCTTATTTTATTAGAGGCAAAGTCACATGATTGTATAGAGGATTAAAAAATATATTTTATACAAAATGCTGAGCTAAGGAAAATCCTTAAAATTTCAAATTGCTATATGTGTATTTACCTATAAATCCAAACAATTTCATATATAAGATGGCTAAATTTACAAAATCTTAGGTTTATTTAAATAACTCAACGTGTGAGCTCATTCCAGCACAGTAGAGTTACCCTATTTATAGCTTGTGTCTTTTTACTCTTGATTTTTTTTGTCCCTTTGTAGCTCCACCGCTCAGCTAATATACTTATTTCAAGCAAGTGAACTATATATTTTTTTTAGTGAACACCTACATGGTTTTCGGTCTCTCACACCAACTGATAAATGAACCAGCTAAATGAGCAAGGTAGAATTATATATAAATAAATATATATATATATATATATATATATTAAAAAAAAGAATAAAAGTCTGATTGCTCAGGTTAGAAATAAGCAGATACAGCATCTCATATGCTTCAGGCATTTTTTTGAGCTCAGCACATAGAGTTTTAATGTTCTAAGCCATTATGTTATTATTACATAAATGTTTGTTGGAAACTGTTTTTAACCCCCCAAAACCGTAAAACACATAGGCCTAGATTGCAAAGTGAGCAATATGTTTTTATTGCCCGTGAGCGCTATCTGAGCTCAAAGTAAATCACTAGTGCTCCTATATTAGCGCTGGTATGAAGGAGGTCAGATATCACGCCTGTGCTAACTCCCTTTCCCCAAAGACTTCTATGGGGTGCACTACAAAATCCTTTTTTTTTTATTGCTGGCGTGCTAATCTGAAGGAGCGCTAGGCCAACTGCACTAAAGTGAAATGTGAGTTAGGAATACTTCCAAACTGATTAGTAACATTTTAACTGTATGAACAAACCATTTTTTTTTGTTCCATGCAATTGTTCATTTGAATTCTTACAGGGACCACAAAAGCAAAAAAATGTTAAACATTTGTTAATTTTAGCATCTTTATGAATATAAATGCACGTCTAATGTTTAATTTAAGTGTGACTATAACGTAATGTGGACTCCTTGCCCAAAGTACTTAGAGGGATAAGGCTGCATCTCACTGATGAGGCCGAAACAATTGTCTGGGGTTGTCATATTCCTTGTTCAGAGGAAAATTGCCTGGTATTTTGATGCTGGACTGACTTTGTTAGGCGGGATCAGAATGATATACTTCAGGAAAGTTGTATTATGGCCCTGGGGAAAGTCTCCCTAAGGATGATGGGGAAACCAGACATGGACTTCTTCCCCAATGTGCTGAGGGGTATGGCTGCACCTCACTGACAAGGCCCAAAGGAGGTTGAAACGATTGCCAGGGATGTGTTTGTTACCTTATTTAGGGGAGAATTGCCTGGTATTTTGGGGCTAGACTGTTCTTGTTAGGCAGAATCAGAATTAAATACTTCAGGAATGTTTTCCTCTGTGAAAAGCTGGGGGGATCTAGGAGCATATGAAACCTTTGATTGACAGGCAAGTGGTTCCATGGTGAGTACTCACCAATAAGAAGCCTACAATGTTCCAAGACTGGTATATCATCTGAGCTGCAAAAAAAAAAAAAAAGCAGCCTTTCTTTAAACATTTTATATATATATATATATATCAAACTTACTCAGTAAACTATTATGGAGCTATATAGTTTAAGCAAGAATAGTAATAAAAATCTTAACTGCTATTCATGGCTGAGCTTAGAATATTAATCGCTAAAATTACAGTGCCAAAGAAGTGCGGCATTTTGGGTATTTCTGTAATAGCGTCACCACAGATATTACCCTATTCCTGGACATTCTCAATTTATGGTGTTTCCTACAGCTGAAGGGTGAAGTGATCACATTGCAGGCAATAAATAAGTACTAGAGAGAGATACTAATGCGATGCATCACCAGCCTGACTGGTGTTGCATACCAAGGATCATTCATTTTCCAATGTATCTCAATATCCTTAGCCATGATGTAGGGTTTATCGTTGATTTCTATGTGTTCCAGACCAATATAACTACTCTCAGAAGCCAATTATCCTGTACTGACCCTATGAAAGTCTAGAACATTTTTTCTGTCCCTTCCTTGCGTGGATTTCATTTTTCTGTTTCTGTTTTAGATTGTCAAAGGGGTACAAGGGTATACCTATAGGCCCATTGGTCTTTGTGGATGTTGAGAAATAGAATAATTCATCCAGTTTCCTTGTGTAAAGTGTAAAAATATCTAATCCTTCTTATGGGAAAGAAGAAAATTATCTATAATTTAGCCCTGGATCAATTCTTAATGGTCAACTGTAGAGGATCAGCTACTTTAACACCAATGCTGAAGTGGAATTACTTATTCTTTCTTCTGCTTATTCACCCTCTGGTAGCCAGACTCTACTACCCCAAGTAAGATTTTATGCTTTTTTCTGCTATAGTATTTTTCAGCTGATCTATTTGCTCTTCCACTCCAGTCTTTGAGGATTTTGCTACCCTTGTATATTAGGGGGACTATTTGACAAATTTGACAAATTTAGTTTATCATTTGATCTTTTGGACTGTTCAACCTGTTATATCCTACATCATCAAAGAGGGTTAAAATAAATAATTACTTTGAGTGTGATAGTTGCAGGCAATGAGATCCAAAATTCCATCTGTATGTGAAGTATTAATAGACAAGGGAGTTCTTAAATAAATAAATAAAATAAAAAAACATGCTCTGTCTTTCACTAGAGGCCAAGAAAGTAAAATAAATAAAGATTTACATGTGTTACTGTTAGCCAATGGGTTTTTGAAAAAACACTGTCTTCTATTTGTGTTACTATAAGAAATGTATTTAACGTCTAGTGAGGGCCTTAACACATACTTAAATTATGGTGGAATCGGAAAATATTGGTTTAAATGTCATAAAAAATAGCTATTAACTAAGCCAGTTCTATGATGACAATGTGATCATTTTATTCCTAACCTCATTAAGTTGTTTGGAATAATTCATACATAGTTTATGCTTATTTGCACATAAAAGAAGAATACAGGTTTTATGTTCTGGGGTGCAGATTGGGAAAACACCAGAAAATACAGGAATACTACATACAACTTCTTGTAGAAAATAGAAATTCTATTTGTCTATGAACAACTTTAATGTGCACCCACAACAATCCACATGCCTGAGTACAATATCCTCTGACTAACAGAATAGATTTCCAATAGAAGTAGGACATGCATATACAGATACAATTTTATAAAATGAGGATGAATTAAAAAAAGAAAAGAAGAAGAATTAAAAAGTATAAAAAGAAAACAATCTAGAAACCACTGGTACTTATCAGCAAATGTATTAATTTATATATTTTTTTATATGTATTCATGTTTAAAAATATGTGTTACAAATATAGCAGGTGACAGAATTACATGCATTAAAACTAGTAGCAGACTTTCCTGTTGTAACTCATTCCACGTTAAACTTTAGGCTAATGCATTTTTTATTACCCCAAATTTACAGTTACTGGAGGGTTCAGAATATATTTGTTTAACTTTTAATTTCTTTCACTTTCTATAAATGATATGCTTATGTTATTTTGTTATGGTTTTTTTTTAATGAAACAGGCAATGCTACACTGAAAGCAATCAACTATATTAACACCATTACACTGCAAATACAAATATCAGTTGATTTAATAACATTTAAAATTGTACTTAAATGTTTTTTAAAAAATATGTAAATAACTGGCAACCTACTAATGTAAGAATACAAACTAATATATGACACCATCTGTATGAGACTCAAAGGGGTTTTGGCCTCATAAAATTACAAAATATTAGCTTGTCTGTCTAGTTTTTCCCACCCTCCAATTACCTACCATTATGTACAAGAGAGATTGCAAATCTGGGGTCATTTCATTTTTTTTTTTTTAGCATAAAGCTTTTTATCTTCAGTATTCTACAGTAAACCTTTTTTTAATAGAAGAAAGAATGAGCACTGAGAAAAAACTAAATTTATGCTTACCTGATAAACTTCTTTCGTTTCGGGCATGAAGAGTCCACAATGTCATTCCAATTACTAGTGGGATATTCCACTCCTGGCCAGCAGGCGGAGGCAAAGAGCACCCCAGCAAAGCTGTTAAGTGTAACTTCCCTTACCCATAATCCCCAGTCATTCAGCCGAAGGAAAATGGAAAAAGAAGAAACACAAGGGTATAGAGGTGCCTGAGGTTTACTAAAAAAAAACTTCAGAATTATAATTAAAAAGAGGGTGGGGTCATGGACTCTCCATGCCTGGAAAGAAAGAAATTTATCAGGTAAGCATAAATTTTGTTTTCTTTCCTATGGCATGGAGAGTCCACAACGTCATTCCAATTACTAGTGGGGTCCAATATCCAAGCTAGAGGACACGGAATGAAAATGGAGGGAGAACAAGACAGGAGGACCGAAACCGAAGGCACCACCACTTGAAGAACCTTTCTCCCAAAAGAGGCCTCAACCAAGGCAAAAGTATCAAATTTAAAACACAGTCTCTGTAAAAACTTAGCTTTGCAGCCCTGAAAAAGTATAATCCCCAGTAATACTTTAAAACAATAAATCTAAACACAGTGAATAAGGCGCGCTAAAAAGCTGCTAAGAGAGGTTAAATAGAAAGGTCTAATACACTTATGTAAATATATATTTGAATTTGATTTAAAAACAATGCAGTAAATATAAAAAAATGCAGAAATTTTTTAAATCCATCTGTGGACTGTGTTTAAGTTTCAGTATATTCCAAAATGTAACTCCATATTACAGAGCGCTCTGTCACACTGTTTTGGTGTTCACACAAGTGGTTCTGCAATTCAGTGCGGTTTTGCAACATTACATCGTCTTTACTCGTCACATTGTATCCAGAAAACCAAGAGATTCACTTCCACTCACAACACCCGACAATCCAGCTTCCTGATTGGTCAAGTACCCGTCATGTGACCCGGAAATTGCCACTGCACATTCCAAGGTACACGCTACAATGCTGTAATTGCTTGTGATGTACAAGTTCCATCAGATTCTAGGAGCCACATGAGAAGTGGAGAAACCTATATCAGGGGGTTTCATATTCCGGGTAAGCCTTTGGAAAGTTTTTACTTTAGCACTTTCTACCGCAAACCACTTTTTACCTCATATCAATGCATTATTTCGACATCAATCTACTGGTCAGTAGATCATTTTTTCTTTGAACGCAAATGAACAATGGACACTATTTATACTCTGAGCATCTTTGTTTGTTATCTAGTATAATATATATTTTTTCTTTTAGCATTTTCTGGCCATTTAGAATTATATGTTAGTAAACCACCAGTGGTCTCTTTGATTGGATCAGCCAATAGGATTTTAGCAGCTCTAATCCTATTGGCTGATTGGAATCTTTCAGCCAATAGGAATGCAAGGGACGCCATCTTGGATGACGTCACTTGCATTCAAGTTCCAGTTTACGGCGGTGACCGTATAGAAGAGGAGCTCCCCCGGATGTCTTCAGGATGGACCCGCTCCGCGCTGGATGGATGAAGATAGAAGAGGCCGCATGGATGAAGACTTCACCGGATGAATGAAGATAGAAGAGATCACCCAGATGAAGAATTCTTGCCGGCTGGATGGATCCTTCAAGCGGAACTTCAGAAACTGTGTGGATCGTCGTGGGTTAGTGTTAGGTTTATTTAAGGGTTTTTTGGGTGGATTTTAATTTTAGAGTAGGGTCTGGGCAGGTAAAAGAGCTAAATGCCCTTTTAAGGGCAATGCCCATACAAATGCCCTTTTCAGGGCAATGGGGAGCTTAGATTTTTTAGATAGGCTTTTTATTTGGGGGGTTGGTTGGGTGGTGTATTTTTTTACAGGTAAAAGAGCTGATTTCTTTGGGGGCAATGCCATGCAAAAGGCCCTTTTAAGGGCCATTGGTAGTTTATTGTAGGCTAGGGTTTTTTTATTTTGGGGGGATTTTTATATTGATAGGGCTATTAGATTAGATGTAATTCGTTTTTATTTTTGATACTGTGTTATTTTTTGTAACTTAGTGTTCGTTTGTTTTTGTAATTTAGTAATTTTTAATAGTAGATTTAAATAATTTGAGTAGGGTTAGTTTTTTTTTAATATGTAATATAGTTAATTGAATTGCTAGTTTAATGTAATTTTAGTATAATAGGGTAGGGTAGGTTAATTAATAGTTAAATATAGTTTATTTTAATTCTAAAGGTGAGTTTTAATTTATTTTAAGATAAAAAATAACACTTCACCAACCAACATTTAATTGGCATGACAGGACTATACAACTTGATTCACGTTACTGCACTAAAACATGTTACCCCCTAAAAAATATCATGTTAGTTTCCAATCCTCAAGTTCCTAACGATTACATTGCTTTTTCTGATGTGTTCAGTAAAAAAAGAAGCTGAAACCCTACCTCCACACAGGCTTTACAATTGCCCCATAGACCTTCTTCCAGGAGTTTCTATCCCTATGTTTATCCCCTCTCAAAACCTGAACTAGAACATCTAAAAAACTATATACAGGAGAACCTTACCAAAGGCTTCATAAGAACTTCAACATCCCCAGCTGGGGCAGGTATATGTTTTGTAAAGTACAAAGATAACTCTCTAAGACCTATAATAGATTACCGAGAACTTAATAAGAGGACTCGAAAAAATCGTTACCCATTACCCCTCATTCCAGAATTAATCGAGAGGTTACGTGGTGCTGTTGTCTTCACTAAATTTGACCTCAGAGGAGCGTACAACCTTGTAAGAATTAGAGCCGGTGACGAATGGCTGACAGCTTTTCATACTCGTTACGGATTATTTGAATATACTGTTATGCCATTCGGTCTCTGCAACGCACCGGCCACATTTCAAGCTTTCATAAATGATATTTTCAGGGATATCCTAGATGTTTTCATTGTAGTATACTTAGATGATATTCTAATTTTCTCTAAGTCACAGGAACAACACATAACTAACGTCAGAACTGTATTAGCTAGATTACGTAACCATAGACTGTACGCTAAATTGGAAAAGTGCACCTTTAACGCTAAAGAGGTATCTTTCCTAGGTTACCGCATAACACAAAAAGGTATCATGATGGAAGATACAAAAATTCATGCAGTAAAGCATTGGCCTACTCCAAGTAACTCAAAGGAAGTTCAGAGATTCCTTGGTTTCGCTAACTTCTACCACAAATTCATACATAACTTTGCAGCTTTAGCCAAACCTTTGACTGACTTAACTAAACGCAACAAAACATTTCGTTGGACACCAGACACACAATTGGTTATTAAAAATCTCAAAGCTACCTTTACTACAGCACCAGTATTACGTTTCCCAGAAACAATCTTGCAGTTCATACTAGAGGTAGATGCATCAGATTTCGCCATTGGCGAGGTACTATCAAAAAAACATTCAGTGAATAACGTCATGCACCCAGTGGCATTTTATTCTAGGGTCATGACCCAAGCTGAGAGAAATTATCCCGTGGGGGAAAAATAACTTCTCGCTATCAAGAGTTCGTTCGAACAGTGGCAACATTTACTTGAAGGAGCCTCGCAACCTATTATAGTAATAACAGATCATAAGAATCTCCAATACCTACAGCAAAATAGAACATTGTCAGCATGACAATTACGTTGGAGTCTTTATTTCGCTAGTTTCGATTTCACAATTACTTACCATCCTGGTAAAAGGAATGGGAAGGCTGATGCTCTTTCAAGAAAGGATACAAAACCATCACTACATAATGAACCTTCCACAATTATCTCCAAGGACAACATTTTGGGTATCTTGTTCCATCCTATCAAAGACATTAAAAACTACCAAGATCAGGATCTTTCCAAACCATCACATCTCCTTCAACAGTTACAAGACGGGTTATTTGATCATGACACTAAGCTTTATATCCCAGAAGTCATGCGATCTGAAGTAGTAAAATCCTCCCATGACTGCCCACTAGCTGGACATTTAGGATATCAGAAAACCTTAGACCTGCTACAGCGTTTCTGTTGGTGGCCATCAATGACATGTTATGTCAAGGAATATGTGGCTAATTGTTCAGTATGTTCCACATCAAAACCTAGCCATCAACTGCCAGTTGGTCTTCTACAGCCTTACCCAGTACTAAAGGCCCCATAGACAGATGTTTCTTTGGACTTCATCGTCGAACTTCCACGATCATCTTCATTTACAACTATTCTAGTGGTAGTGGATATGTTCTCTAAAATGGCACATTTACTGCCAATATCATCAATTCCCAATGCTCAACAGACTACAGAGATTTTCATTAAAGAAATTGTCCATTTACATGGATTACCTACTTCAGTCCTCAGCGATAGGGGCTCACAATTCACCTCTAAATTCTGGAGACAACTTTGTAAAGCTTTACACATCACACAGAAATTGACCACCTCCTACCACCCACAGACCAACGGGCAAATAGAGAGGACGAATCAATGGAGAAAACAATGCTACTGTTCACATCAACAGCATGATTGGGCCACATATCTACCATTAGCTGAGTTTGCTTATAATATTGCAAAAAACTCTACTACCAATCAGACCCCGTTTTTCGTTAACTATGGTTTACATCCTCGTATGAACTTCTATCCGAGAGTTGAGGTTACCTGTCCAAAGGTTACCGATATTATCAATGACGAAAGTTTAAATTTCTCTGTTATCCACAATAATATCAAACACGCCCAATCATCACACAAGACATACTATGATCTAAGACATAGACCTCAACCATCTTACAGCATAGGTCAAAAAGTCTGGTTGTCATTGTCAACTAAGAACTTATGACTGCAAAATCCATCTAGAAAGCTTAGTAGACTGTTCATAGGGCCATTCCCTATAACTGCTTTGCCGAATCCTGTAACCGTTACCTTGAAACTGCCGGCTGCTAATAAACTACATCCTACTTTTCACGTCTCCTTGATTAAGCCTTGTCAAACCCCGGATTTGAACCAAATAACGGCTCTGATTGCCTCTTCAACTGACATCCAGTATGAGGTCCACAATATTATGGATACTTGCAGACGTTCAGGTGTACTCTAATATTTGGTTAATTGGAAGGGCTATGATTATGCAGAATACTCCTGGGAGCCAGCTTCCAACCTCAATGCCCCCAGATTGGTCTCGTTATTCCATAGACGGAACCCTGACAGATCGTCTCCTTAGAACCTCCTTGTGGTTCCTTTTTTGGAGGGACTTTGTCAGGTTTCATTCCAGTTTCTGCTCATTACTACCTGTCCCTTTAATTCAATACCGTAATTTCCTATAAAATGCACCTTCTCTCACTCCACCTTCGCTGGATTAATCTTGATTGTTTCCCAGGAAACCTCAATCCCATTCTACTGCCAAGTCTTGATTCAATCTCTACCTCAACGCTTTCAGTCAGGGAATCGCTGATTCCGCTGATGTCATCAGCTACTGCCGTAACCTCCGCTTCTCTCTCTGTCACTAGCCTGAATAGTGAAACCTCCTCGCTCCACTTAGCATTCTTCCAGGCAGCGTCATCAGCTGCAGCCGAAGCCTCCGCTTCTCACTCACCCACTTGCCAGCACAGACAACCACCGCTCCGGTCAGTGCAACTTCCTGGCAGAGCATACTGAACTAACCTGCTCCCTGTAATCAGGTTGTATAAATTCCTTAGTGTTACTTTCTCAGGTAGTATACTGTATCCAATAACTGTGTTACATTACTAGCTATTATATTCAAATTGCTACTAACTTCATCACACATGCTCAAGTGGTAACCTGTTTAAAACATCATTAGTAGGACTTGTCTTGTAACTGGTAATCCGCCATTGTAAAAACACTCCTCTCTTGCTAAACATCCTCTTGTGACACTGTCGGGCAGTCAAGTAGCTGAAGCTTACTTCTGGTAGCAAATCTTATTTGAATAACTTATATTCTTGAGCTCTATCTTTCCAGTTACAAGCTTTGCCTATTATTCTGTACTTAGATTCACCGGTGTGAACTCTGATTAAACTAGTGACTATAAAAAGACAGAAGGACAACTACCAACTATAGTGTCTTCCTGTCACAATACCTCATATACAGATTTAACTCCAGACCTGACTAAAAATAATTCACGCAACTGATTGTATCACTATCTAATTTATATTAGAAGTTTGACAGTTTGAGACCGGCGGATCATATGTTACGTCACAGATTTCAAATTTTGCCAGTTTGTAGGCTTTGATAACTAGGTCGAATCAAGTTTGCCACAATTACGCTGCAGAATTCCAGCGTATTTGCAGTTGACAGCTTGATAAATATCCCCCTAGGTGCTCAATTTTCAAGCAGTCAGCTTCAGAGAATCTAGATTTGGATGGTGGAATGGACCCTGAATTCGAAGGTCCTTCCTCAGAGGTAACCTCCAAGATGGAAGAGATGACATCTTCACCAGATCCGTGAACCAGATCCTGCGAAGCCAAGCAGAAGCTATTAGAATCACAGATGCTCTCTCCTGTTTGATACGAGCAATGACTCATAAAATTAGAGCAAACGGAGGAAAAAGGTATGCTAGACCGATATTTCAAGGAACCGCCAGGGTATATATTAGAGCGGCCTGAGAATCTCTTGACCTTAATCCATACTTTGGAAGCTTGGCGCTTTGATGAGACACCATCAGATCCAACTCTTGAACCCCCCACCTGAGGGTTATCCTTGAGAACACTTCCGGATGGAGAGCCCACTCCCTGGGATGAAAAATCTATCTGCTCAGAAAATCCGCCTTCCAGTTGTCCACTCCTGGAATGTTAATGGCAGATAGGAGACAATTGTGAGCTTCCACCCACTGCAGAATGTGAGTTACCTCCTTCATGGCCAAGGAACTCCAAGTTCCTACCTGGTGGTTGATGTAAGCCACTGAGGTGATGTTGTCCGACTGGAATCTGATAAACCAGACTAAAGATAATTGAGGCCAAGCTGTCAAGGCATTGAAGATTGCTCTCAACTCCAAGATGTTTATGGGAAGTGAAGACTCTTCCTGAGACAACAGGCCCTGAGCTTTTAGAGAACCCCAAACAGGTCCCCAGCCTAACAGGCTGGTGTCAGCAGTCACAATCACCCCGGAAGGTCTCAGGAAGCAAGTGCCCCAAGACAGATGGTCCTGTGAAACCCACCACGAGAGAGAGTTCTTGTTAGAGGATCCAGATTTATCCTCTGCAATAAATCTGAATGGTCTCTGTTCCATTGACTGAGCATGCAAAGCTGCAGAGGTCGCAGATGGAACTGAGCAAAAGGAATGATGTCCATGGAAGCCACCATCAGACCGATCACCTCCATGCATTGAGCCACTGATGGACGAATAGCAGACTGGAGAGAAATGCAAGAAGCAAGAAGTTTAGATTTTCTGAAGTCTGTCAGGAAAATCTTCATGGACAGGGAATCTATGATTGTCCCTAGGAAACTCACTGTTGTAGTTGGAGCTAGAGAACTCTTTTCCAGATTCACTTTCCACCTGTATGAGATTTTGCTAGTTGAAAAGATGATGCCTGAACCAAGATGTCATCTAGATAGGGCACCACAGCAATTCCCTGGGATCTGATCACTGCCAGTAGAGCCCCCAGAACCTTTGTGAATATTCTGGGAGCCGTGGCAAGACCAAACGGAAGTGTAACAGACTAGAAATGCTTGTCCAGAAAGGCAAACCTTAGTAACTGGTGATGATCCCTGTAAATGGGAACGTGTAAATACGTGTCCTTTAGGTCTATGGTTGTCATGAACTGACCTTCCTGAACCAATGGAAGAATGGAATCAATAGTTTCCATCTTGAAGGATGGGACCCTGAGGAATTTGTTGAGGCATTTTAGGTCTAGTATGGGACAGAAAGTTCCCTCCTTTTTGGGAACCACAAAGAGATTTGAATAGAATCATAGTCCCTGTTCTTTCACAGGAACTGGAGCAATTACTCCCAGGGAGGATAGGTCCTCTACGCAGTTTAATAAGGCCTTCCTCTTTACTTGGTTTAAGGATAGTCTCGACAGGAGAAATCTGCCCCTTGGAGGGCAAGACTTGAATCCTATTCTGTAACCCTGGGATACTATTTCCACAGCACAGATCTGGGACATCTCGTATCCAAGCCTTCTGAAAAAGAGAAAGCATGCCCCCCACTTGATACAAAATTGGATCAGGGGCGGATCCTTCATGCTGATTTGGAATCAGTGGAAGGTTTCTTGGATTGCTTCCCCTTATTCCAAAGCTGACTAGATTTCCAAGAGTTCCTGGATTGCTCTGGCTTGGCAGAAGAGGAAGACTTCTGTCCTTTAAAGTTGCGAAAGGACCAAAAGTTTGGGTTCTGTCGACCTTTAGGTCTATTGTTCTTGTCTTGAGGTAGGAAAGATCCCTTTCCACCCGTAATTTCAGAAATGATTTCCTCCAGACCAGGCCCAAATAGAGTTTTACCCTTAGAGGGTAAAGCCAAAAGCTTGGTCTTTGAAGATACATCAGCCAATCAATATTTTAACCACAGAGCTCTGCGAGCTAGAACAGCTAAGCTAGAAATCTTAGCTCCCAGTCTAATTACCTGCATGTTGGCATCGCAGATAAAGGTATTGGCCAGTTTAAGAGCTTTGATCCCATCTTGGATCTCCTCTATCGTAGTATCTTCTGATATCAGATCAGACAGGGCATCGCACCAATAAGATGCCGCTCCCGCAAACATAGCAATACTTACCGCAGGTTGCCATTGTAAACCTTGATGGATGTACATCTTTTTTAAGTAAGCCTCTAGCTTCTTATCCATGGAATCCTTAAAGGAACAACTATCCTCTATAGTAATGGTGGTTCTTTTAGCTAGAGTAGAGATAGCTCCTACTTTAGGCACAGTGCACCATAAGTCATGAATGGAGTCAGCAACAGGAAACATTTTTTTAAAAACAGGGGAAATTTGCATAGGCAGGGCAATTTGGGCCTCTAAACATAGCAAGCATTTATCCATATAAATTGAATGATCCTTTTCTGAGTCCATAGCTACAGAAAAACAAATCCCCCTAAATATGACAAAATTAGAATGAAGTTGAATTATAAGAAATTGATCCCAAAAAACGATAATGCCCAAATTTTAGTAAACTTTATCACATAAACAAGACTAAAATTACTAAGCGCAAAATCAATTTGGAACCCTAAGATGCAACCTCAGACTGCCTGAGGATCCTACCGTGACAGGATTGATACTCCACTAGCTAGAGGAAGCGAGACTCTCCTACAAACTTCTTCTCCTCTTTTGGCAGACAATCCAATTGATAACAAGTCGCAAAGCCGACACTGATAGACTCACTAAGCTCTGCTCCGATACAATGAAAGCGCCGATGCCACGTGCGCGGCTAGAAAAATGAACTGCGCCACATTAAAAGCGTGTGTAAATTACAAACGGCTCTAGAAAGTAAATCCATTAGATCACTTTCCTTCCTAATTAACCTGTCTGCCATAGCCCATCTACTCTATAAATAAGGGAAAAAGTAAAATCCCTTATATTCCCTTAAGCCAATTGAACTCTGCATTAACCCTTAAGTCTCTCACTGTGAGTGAATTAAAAATAAATGACATTATAAATCTCATAAAGTGCCAAAAAAGCTGCCCATAAAATGTACCCTTAACCAAATAATGATAACTATGTCCGGAAATCTATCCATATTAAGGTTAACCTCTAAAGTGCTGTCCTTCAGTACCTAGAAGGCAAAGGATCCAGCTGCAGAGCAGATAACAGCTACTAAGGTGTGACAGGTACTTCACTTCCTTTCATGGACCTGTAGTAAAAGAAAGAACAGAGTTACCAACTCTGGCTTTCTGCAAAGGGGTAGCAAAAGCGTTAGAAGTAAAGCATAGACTACCTCACCGCCTTCTAACTGCTAAAAGCCACCACTACTCTTACTAAAGAGATTGACGTGGACACAGCTAGACCCCAATTCTTGCTTGCAGGGAAAAGTACCCATAAAAAGATTAAAAATCTTCAGACACCAACTTCACACATCCTCCATTGACAGAGGCAAAGAGAATGACTGGGGATTATGGGTAAGGGATGTTACACTAAACAGCTTTGCTGGGGTGCTCTTTGCCTCCTCCTGCTTGCCAGGAGTTGAATATCCCACTAGTAATTGGAATGACGTCATGGACTCTCCATGCCATAGGAAAGAAAATAGTTTTTTGAATGTTGTAATCAGCTACTCTCTCCCCCCTCTCTCTCTATCAATCTCGTTTTCTCTCTCTCTCCATCCATCTATCTCTCATTCCCTCTCTCTCTCCCTTTTTCTCTCTCTCTTCCTCTCCATATCTCCCTTTCTCTCTCTCTCTTTCTCTCCCTCTTTCTATCTCTCCCTGTCTATCTCTCTCTCTCTCTCTCTCTTCCTCTCCATATCTCCCTCTCTCTCTTTTTCTCTCTCTCTCCCTCTCCATCTCTCTCTCTCGCTCGCTCGCTCCCTCTCTCTTTCTCTCTCTCTCCCTCTCTCTCCCTCTCCATCTCTCTTTCTCTCTCGCTCTCTCCCTCTCTCTCTCCCTCTCTCTTTTTCTTTCTCTCTCTCTCTCTCTCTCTCTCTCTCTCTCTCTCTCTCTCTCTCTCTCTCTCTCTCTCTCTCTCTATCTATCTCTCTCTATCCATCTCTCTCTATCTCTCTCTCTCTATCTCTCTCTCTCTCTCTCTCTCCCTCTCCATCTCTCTCTCTCTCTCTCTCTCTCTCTCTATATCTCTTTGTCTCTCTCTGTCCACCTCTCTCTCCCTCTTTCTCTTTTTCTCTCTCTTTCTCTCTCTCCCTCTTCCCCTCTCTCTCTCTCTCTCTCTCTCTCTCTCTCCCTCTTTCCTAATTCTTCATAAAAATAATGTAAATTGTACCTATTAGGTATATATATATTTGATATACCTTAAAATACACTTTCTAAATTGTAGAGTTTAATGTTGTTATGCGGTCTCCAAATTAAGTAAAGTAAGGACAGGTTTCAGGACTGCTGTGCTTAACTGTGTCTTAAAATACCTTGTCTGCTGTAAGCTGCTGCACCCACGGCCTGTTGTAACCTGCAGAGAAAAGGTGTTTTATTAGCAATTAAAAGCTGCAGTAACTATTTTTTTGCCAGAATGGCAGGTAACAAATTATGGGGAAAGAAAAGAAAAAAAAAAAAGTTATTGAGTTTCTTCCCACAGCAAAATGGGTTTATACGCCAGTTAGCCAGGCAACCTTCTTATTTATTACTATTCCTGTAGCAGATATGTAACTAAAAGCCTCACTTAGTAAATGAAGCGCAAGATAAGTGAAAGGGCTAGAAAATCTATTGTAAATACATAGATTTAACTATTTGGTTCTGTCAATAAGAATAAGTATGAGATGTATTTTATTGTATAGTATTATTGTATAATTTTTTTTGTGGCACAATGTTCTTGATTAAGATCGGAGTTTAACAACAGGATTTAAATTTTTAAAACTTTGAAGACAAATTTTCTGACCTTTGGGACCAGGGCTATTTTTACATTTCTGCGGTGTTTGTGTTTAGCTGTAATTTTCCTCTTACTCATTTACTGTACCCACCCATATACCGCTTTTCTTGCCATAAAAAGGACTAAAGATACCATTATTTTCATCATATCTTATAATTTACTATAAAATTTATATAAAATATGATGAAAAATGAAAAAAAAATACTTTTTCTAACTTTGACCCCCAAAATCTGTTACACATCTACAACCAACAAAAAACACCCATTCTAAATAGTTTCTAAATTTTGTCCTGAGTTTAGAAATATCCAATGTTTACATGTTGTTTGCTTTTTTTGCAAGTTATAGGGCAATAAATACAAGTAGCACTATTTTTTTAGTAGACAACCCAAAGTATTGGTCTAGGCCCATTTTGATATATTTAATGTCACCATTTCCCTATCAAATGCAATCAAATAAAAAAAATTGTTAACTTTTTCACAAACTTTTTCAAAAACTTTAGGTTTCTCATTGAAATTATTTACAAACAGCTTGTGCAATTATGGCACAAATGGTTGTAAATTCTTCTCTAGGATCCCCTTTGTTTAGAAATAGCAGACATATATGGCTTTGGCATTGCTTTTTGGTAATTAGAAGGCCGCTAAAGACCACTGCGCACCATACTTCTATTATGCCCAGCAGTGAAGAGGTTAGCTTGTAGTGAGCTTGTAGGGTTAATTTTTGCTTTAGTGTAGTATAGTAGAAAAAGTACCCCTACCCACTCGAGGAGGAGACAGAGAGAAACTTTTGGGTAAACAGGAGGTGTTCTGGATCTTCAAGTTGAAGATCAGGACACCGGAAGGATTAAATTCGTCCTATTACCTCATAAATTTCTGGTAACTTAAGACTTAATCAACTTTCTCACATTATGAAGGCTGCTTACCCAATTCTCTAAATCCTAATGGATAATCACAGGGGGGGGGGGCTGAACACCGCGCTACACTATGATTTATTGGGTTATTGGGTTATTGTCTACCAGTAACCAGTTTGCTGAAAAAAAAAATTCTGTAGTGTAGCTGCCCCCCTCAATACCCTTCCCCCTCCCAGATCCCTTTACAAAAATGTATTTCCCTCTCCCTCCATCTTCCTCTGTGAACTCAATGTACGTGTGTGCACAAGCACACATCCCCAACCCTCGCGTGCGCACACGCTCACTTGCGTGCACTGCAGAGACAGGATCCGGAAGTGCCTCCAACGATCGGCACCATCGCTAGCCGATGCAGAGAGGGCCACAGAGTGGCTCTCTCTGCATTGGTGGGTAAAAAAGGGTATTGCAGTGATGCCTCAATATTGAGACATCACTGCAATACCCTGAAAGCATCTGGAATCTGAAATTGATGTGTTTAGTGTCAGGGTGCCAGGAAACAGACTGAGATGAGAAGTGCAAAAATAATCACCCCTTTATTAATAGCAAAAAAATAATAAAAAGTCTACAAGTCAAATAACATGCCAGGAATCAAAACCAGAGCTGGTAGTTAGATGAGCCAAGTCAGGAGCCAAAGCAAGTAGTCAGACGAGCCGGAATCAGGAACAAGGAGAACAGCAGAGTCAGGAACAAGCCAGGGAACAGGAACCAGGAGGGACGTCAGAAAGCCAGGTAATACACAGGAGCTCTCACAAACAGGTCTGAGACAATGCAAGGGCAAAGTATACTGAACAGAGGCCCTTTAAATAATAAGTGATGACATCACAATTCTGAAACTGCATCCTGTATCACACGGATGATGTACACCAGTCTGGCCATAAAAGGAAGTGCAGTAAATGAGCAGCATCACACAGTATGCACCAGAGTCAGCAAGAGAGGTGAGTAAAATGGCTGCCAGCGGCACATGGCAAACAAAATAGGGAAAAAACCCTGAAAGTACCCTCCCCTCAACGACCCCTCCCCCGCAGGAGGACAAAAGGCTTATTGGGGAAACAGGCATGGAAGGCACGGAGGAGGGCAGGAGCATGAACATCACAGGAGGGAATCCAAGAACGCTCCTCCGGACCATAGCCCCTCCAGTGAACCAAATACTGTACGCGGCCCCTGGACATACGAGAGTGAATAATGCTGCTGACCTCATACTCCTCATGGTTGTCAACAAAGATAGGACGGGGATGAGGCAACACAGTGGTAAACCGATTACAAACCAATGGTTTCAAGAGGGAGACATGAAAAACATTGGAGATGCGCATTGCAGGAGGAAGGTCAAGAGCATAGGCCACAGGATTGACCCATTGGAGTATTCGAAAAGGACCAACATAACAGGGAGCCAGTTTGTTGGAAGGTACACGAAGATTCAAGTTGCGGAAGGACAGCCAAAATCTCTCACCAACCTGGTAGGAAGGCGCTGGCAGATGCCTACGGTCAGCCTGGAACTTTTGGCATTGCATAGAACGATGAAGGCAATCCTGAATCTGCACCCACGTGGAACGGAGTTGCCGGAGATGCTCCTCCAAATCTGGAATACCCTGAGACATGAATAAATCAGGCAACAAGGATGGTTGAAACCCATAATTCGCCATGAACGGGGATAACTTGGAGGAAGCATTAATAGCACTATTACGAGCAAACTCTGCCCAAGGTAACAGTTCAGACCAATTATTGTGGTGATCTGAGACATAGCAATGGAAGAACTGTTCTAGAGCTTGATTAGACCTTTCCGCAGCCCCATTGGATTGAGGGTGATATGCCGAGGAGAAGGAAAGCTGGATCCCCATTTGAGCACAAAAGGAACGCCAAAATCTTGAGACAAACTGGCTACCCCGGTCTGACACTATCTCCTTGGGTAACTCATGTAAACGGAAGACCTCCCGGGCAAAAATTGAAGCAAGCTCCTGAGCGGTAGGCAACTTCTTCAAGAAAATGTAATGTGACATTTTAGAAAAACGGTCAACTACCATAAGGATAACAGTATTGCCATTGGAAACAGGGAGCTCAACAACGAAGTCCATGGAAAGATGTGTCCAAGGACGCTCACCATTAGCAATAGGTTGAAGAAGACCCACAGGAAGACGTTGAGGAGTCTTATTCTGTGCACAAACTGAGCAGGAGGCAACATACGCAGCAATATCAGAACGAAGATCTGGCCACCAGAATTGTCTAGTGACAGACCAAATCATTTGGTTCTTGCCTGGATGACCTGCAGCTTTAGGATAGTGGTAAGTGTGCAAAAGTTTAGTTAGAAGATTCTCAGGAACAAAACACTTACCACTAGGTTTCACAGGCAGTGCATTGGTTTGTGCAGCCAGGAACTCCTCCCCCAAGGGAGAAGTCAAATTTGTATGTATAGTAGCCAAAATATGGTCAGGAGGTATAACTGGAATAGGTACAGACACCTCTTTGGACACAGGGGAAAATTGTCGAGAGAGGGCATCAGCCCTAACTTTCTTACTACCAGGCAGGTAGGAGACCACATAATTAAACCGAGACAAAAATAGCGCCTATTTGGCCTGTCGGGGCGACAAACATTTTGCTTCAGATAGATAAGTTAAATTCTTGTGGTCAGTAAGAATGAGCACTGGCACGCTAGTACCCTCAAGAAGATGCCTCCATTCCTTGAGTGCCAAAATTATGGCCAGTAATTCCCTGTCACCAATATCATAATTGCACTCCACTGGAGACAATTTCTTAGAGAAGAAACCACACGGATGCAAGGAACCGTCAGGCGTAGGACGTTGAGACAAGAGGGCACCTACTCAGGAACGAAAGGCAGGATAGGGTTAGGATGAGCCAGAACTGGAGCGGCAGCAAAGGCAGTCTTAAGACTATCAAAGGCCTTAAATGGCAGTAGGTGACCAATGGAGTGGATCATTCTCTTTACGGGTCATGTCTGTGATAGGTTTGTCCAAGGAAGAAAAGTTTTTAATAAACTTTCTATAGTAATTGGCGAACCCCAAAAAACATTGAATAGACCGAAGACCAACTGGGCGAGGCCACTGCAGAACTGCAGATCACTTGTCAGGATCCATGGAGAACCCTGCAACAGAGATAACATAACCTAGGAAGGTTACTTGAGTCTGATGGAACTCACATTTCTCGAGTTTACAAAACAGGCCGTTCTAACGTAGTTTCTGAAGAACCCGTGTAACATCAGAACGATGAGCCTCAAGTGTGGGTGAGTGTATGAGGATGTCGTCCAAGTACACCACAACACACTGTTGCAACATATCTCATAGGACATGATTAATAAATTCCTGGAAAACAGCAGGAGCATTACATAGGCCAAAGGGCATTACAAGATACTCATAATGTCCGCTCCTGGTGTTAAATGCTGTTTTCCATTCGTGGCCCTCCTTGATCCTAACGAGATTGTACGCTGCACAAACCAACGTACCGGCATGCACCTTGTCATAAACGTCTAGGAACTCTCTGTACTCATCTGGCAATTGAGATACCGAAGAAGTGCACAAGACTTTAACTGGTTTCCGAAGACAAGTGGAAATACATTGCGGAGACCACAACAAAATTTTGGACCTGTGCCAGTCGAGACTGGGATTGTGCTTTTGGAGCCAGGGATAACCCAGAACAACTGGAGTTTATCACCTGTAACTGAAGGGTTTCAAAATGGAGAGCCCCAACAGCCATGGATAACGGAGCAGTTTCATGAGTAACGAGTGTGGGCTGAAGGGGCCTGCCATCAATGGCCTTAATAGCAAGCGGTACAGACCAAGGTAAAACAGGAATGGAGTGCTTTGATACAAAAGCACTGTCAATGAAATAGCCCGCAGCACCGGAGTCAACAAGAGCCTGGGTGACTATGGAGGAGTCCACCCAGGAAAAGATAACTGTGACCAAAGGTTTCTCCTTTAGCGGTTCCGGGGACAAGGATAAACCACCCAAGGTCTGCCCCTGACAGGACCTTAGGTGTGAGTGTTTCCCGGCCGTGTAGGGCAAGACTTCAAAAGGTGGCCCTGTAACCCACAATAGAGGCAGAGCCCCTCCCTCCTCCTAAAGGCCCTCTCCGCTGCAGAGAGACGAGTTAATCCCAACTGCATTGGCTCAGCAGTACCTGGTGACTTGAGACCAGGAGGCATGGGAGGAGAGGGAGGCATGGGTGGGAATGAACACGTAGGAGACAACGGAACAGGAGGCTTCCGCAAGCGCTCCTTGAAAGAGGGCCTCTCCTTTAGTCTGATGTCAATTAGGATAAAAAAGACACCAATGCCTCGAGATCTTCTGGTAAATCTCTGGCAGCAACTTCGTCTTTAATCGCATCAGAGAGCCCATGAAAGAAGGCGGCAACAAGGGCTTCATTGTTCCAACCTACCTCTGCGGCAAGCATATGGTACTCAATCGCATACTGAGCAACAGATCTTGTACTTTGCTGAATGGACATGAGTCATTTAGCAGCAGAGGAGGAGCGAGCCGGAACATCAAATTCCCTTTCGAAAGGAGGCCACAAATTCAGGGTAATTTGAAATCACAGGTTTATTAGTCTCTCACAAGGGATTAGCCCAGGCAAGAGCTGTTTCAGAGAGTAACGAGATGAGAAATCCCACCTTAGCTCTGTCAGAGGGAAACGCCTGAGGTAACATCTCAAAGTAAATGCCCACCTGGTTCAAAAACCCTCTGCACTGATTAGGTTCGCCTCCATAACGCTGAGGTAGAGGTGCAGAACTGGACATGCTCGTGGTAGGACTAGGTGCAGCAGCAGAAACAGGAGCAGCCATAACTTGCGGGACATTTTGGTCCAAATGTGCAGTGCGAGTCTGCAGTGTTTGCAGGGCTAGTGCAAATTGATCCAAGCGGTAATCCTGTTCATCCATCCTGGAAATTATGGCAGGTAAATGTGGATTATTAGCACCATCAGGATTCATGGCCCTTGCGTAATGTCAGGGTGCGAGGAATCAGACTGAGACGAGAAGTGCAAAAGTAATCACACCTTTATTAATAGCAAAAAATAATAAAAATTCTTCAAGTCAAATAACAAGCCAGGAATCAAACCCAGAGCTGGTAGTCAGATGAGCCGAGTCAGGAGCCAAAGCGAGTAGTCAGATGAGCCAGAATCAGGAACAAGGAAAACAGCAGAGTTAGGAACAAGCCAGGGATCAGGAACCAAGAGGGACGTCAGACAGCCAGGTAATACACAGGAGCTCTCACAAACAGGTCTGAGACAATGCAAGGGGAAAGCATACTGAACAGAGGCCCTTTAACCCTTTGAGTGCTAAGCACTTTCCCACCTGGGTGCTAAGATTTTTTAATGTTTTTTTTATTTTTTGAACATTTTTTTTAAAACTTTTTTTTAATTTTTTTCAGACCCCCAAGACTTATACTGGTGAAAAGGTTAGGCGATTACCTTTCCAATGGTGGGTCTTGGGGGCCTGTAGCTGCTTAGATTCATGAGATACAGGCTTCTAAGTAGCATGCCCCATGCTCCTATACTTAACATTGTTAAGTATAAATAAAGTTGAGCAGTGACATCATCACGTTATTGCGAGTGATTTCACCATGCAAAACGGGAAGCCCCAGCAATGCCTGTCACTCTACAGGCACGATCGTCGGGTAGGAGCGGGTGGGAGCCCCCAGATCTCCCTCAAGGTGGGAGAGTGCTAGTGACGACTCTGAGCCGTTATTAGCACCAGAGTGGGAAACTCTGTGACGTCATTAACACTCAAAGGGTTAAATAATAAGTGATTACATCACAATTCTGAGACTGCATCCTGTCTCACACGGATGATGTACACCAGTCTAAAAGGAAGTGCAGGAAATGAGCAGCATCACATAGTATGCACCAGAGTTAGCAAGAGAGGTGAGTAAAATGGCTGCCAGCAGCACATGGCAAACAAAACAGGGAAAAACCCCTGACATTTAGACACTGTTTTGCGAAACAGTTAACCAGAGCTCTGAGAACGAGGTAATCATTGAAGCATAATCACAATTGCGCTCAAGCGATCACATCTACTTTCAACTTGTTATACGAGCAGTAAAACCAAAGCGTGCGAGCACCCGTGATAAATCCTTTTTTGCTTGTGTGTAACTGTTAACACGCCACTCATAATCTGGCTCTAAATCCTATCAGCCAATTGGAATTCGAGGGATGCCATCTTGGATGACGTCACTTAAAGGAACCTTCATTCATCGGGAGTCGCCGGAAGAAGAGGATGGATCCGCGTCGGCTGCTTCAAGATGGTCCCGCTCTGCGCCGGATGGATGAAGATAGAAGACGCCGCCTGGATGAACATGTCTACCGGTCAGGATGTCCTCTTCTTGCCGGATAGGATGAAGACTTCGGACCCTCTTCTGGACCTCTTCTTGCCGGATAGGATGAAGACTTCGGACCCTCTTCTGGACGGATCGGTGATACCCGGCGTGGTGAAGATAAGGTAGGGATATCTTCAGGGGCTTAGTGTTAGGTTTTTTTAAGGGGGGTTTGGGTTAGATTAGGGATATATGGGTGATGGGTTGTAATGTTGGGGGGGGTATTGTATGTTTATTTAAATGCAAAAGAGCTGTTTTCTTTGGGGCATGCCCCGCAAAAGGCCCTTTTAAGGGCATTTTTTTTATTTTGGGGGGCTTTGTTATTTTTTTAGGGGGCTTAGAGTAGGTGTAATTAGTTTAAAATTCTTGTAATCTTTTTTTATTTTTTGTAATTTAGTGTTTTTTTTTGTAATTTAGTTTAGTTGATTTAATTGTAGATAATTGTAGATAGTTTAGTTAATTAATTTATTGATAGTGTAGTGTTAGGTTTAATTGTAACTTAGGTTAGGATTTATTTTACAGGTAATTTTGTAATTATTTTAACTAGGTAGCTATTAAATAGTTATTAACTATTTAATAGCTATTGTACCTAGTTAAAATAAATACAAAGTTGCCTGTAAAATAAATATAAATCCTAAAATAGCTACAATATAATTATTCGTTTTATTGTAGCTATATTAGGGTTTATTTTACAGGTAAGTATTTAGCTTTAAATAGGATTAATTTATTTAATAAGAGTTAATTTATTTCGTTAGATAAAAATTATATTTAACTTAGGGGGGTGTTAGTGTTAGGGTTAGACTTAGCTTTAGGGGTTAATACATTTATTAGAGTAGCGGCGAGGTCCGGTCAGCAGATTAGGGGTTAATACTTGAAGTTAGGTGTCGGCGATGTTAGGGAGGGCAGATTAGGGGTTAATACTATTTATTATAGGGTTTTTGAGGCGGGAGTGTGGCGGTTTAGGGGTTAATACATTTATTATAGTGGCAGCGAGGTCCGGTCAGCAGATTAGGGGTTAATAAGTGTAGGTAGGCAGCGGCGACGTTGGGGGGGCAGGGGGTAATAAATATAATATAGGGGTCGGCGATGTTAGGGGCAGCAGATTAGGGGTACATAGGGAAAATGTAGGTTGCAGCGGTGTGCGTTCGGCAGATTAGGGTTTACATTTTTTTATTAGAGTGGCGGCGATGTGGGGGGACCTCGGTTTAGGGGTACATAGGTAGTTTATGGGTGTTAGTGTACTTTAGAGCACATTAGTTAGGAGCTTTATAAACTGGCGTTAGCCCATAAAGCTCTTAAAGGGACAGTCAACACCAGAATTTTTGTTTTTTAAAAAGATAGATAATCTCTTTATTACCCAATCCCCAGTTTTTTGCAAAACCAACACTGTTATATTAATACACTTTTTACTTCTGTGACTAACTGGTATCTAAGCATCTTCTGACCGCCCCTAATCACATGACTTTTAGTTATTTTGCATATAGTTTCATTTTAGCCAATTAGTGCAGTGTCTGCCACTAGCCACGGGCGTGATCACAATGCTATCTATATGGCCTACATGAGCTTGTTCTCCCCTGCTGTGAAAAGTAAATAAAATAGAGGCGGCCTTCAAGGTCTTAGAAATGATCATATGTGCCTCCCTAGGTTTGCTTTCAACTAGAATACCAAGAGAACAAAGCAAAATTGTTGATAAAAGTAAATTGGAAAGTTGTTTAAAATTACATGCCCTATTTGAAAAATGAAAGTTTTTTTTGGACTTGACTGTCCCTTTAACTCCTGACTTTTTCTGCGGCTGGAGTTTTGTCGTTAGAGTTCTAACGCTCACTTCAGGCAAGACTCTAAATACCAGCGTTAGAAAGATCCCATTGAAAAGATAGGATACGCAATTGACGTAAGGGGATCTGTGGTATGGAAAAGTCGCGGCTGGAAAGTGAGCGTTAGACCCTTTCCTGACTGACTTTAAATACCAGCGGACGGACAAAACCAGCGTTAGGACCCCTTAACGCTGGTTTGGACGGCTAATGCAGAACTCTAAATCTAGGTGAATGTGATTCCTAAATACAGAGATTAAGAGACACCTTTGGGTTTCAGGGAGTCGCTGAGAGTAGGGACATTATTTCCTCCCCCTCCTTCTTCCTAAAAACTTGTGTAGATGGCATGTGCTTCAAGGAAGCTCATTTAATTGTTTATGTGTATATTCTTATGTATAAGAATGTATTAGTTTATCCATAGGTTCACAAATTAATAGCCTTGTAACATTTAAAAAAAAAAAAAAACAACAAAGGTTTTTTGGATGACACGCAGAATATGGACTTCAATCCACTACACCAGATCCTCCATATACAAGGCTTAGTCTCATGGAGACATGGAGAGAGAAGAGATACATTGGATGGTTGATGAACCATTATCTGAGTGTGTAGGCGGTATTGTCTTTTACTATACTAATGTTTGTACTCTTTTAGAAAAGGGTGAAGTTCATTATTTTATGTAAGTGAACCAGAAAATGTTAATAAAAATCATTCAAACATAAATGGACATGTCCTTGACAACAATGGATGATGGTTTTACTGAGCAAAGCCAGTTATTTGAAATTCAAAAATAAACATAAAGGATCAATTTCCCATGGATTTAATAATTTGCAGCTTGTATAAAATGTAATTGGGAGCACATTAACGTGAAAAACATTTTGCAGTTTTTTTTATAGTGTCACCATATTCAGTATTTATATTGTCACCACATTAAGTAAAAAGTACACACACACACATAAACACACACACAAACACACATACATCAATTTCTAAATTTAATTTGCAAGTAATTATCAGAAGCCCATGTAGGTCTGTTTATATCACAATGTAGTTTTGTTTTCAATTAGAGCTCTCAAACGTTGTTCTAGTGGTTCTTCCACCTTCCATTTCCCTTTTTTTAACCTTTATATCATGCAAAAGCAAAGCATCTAATTCATTAAAATATTGATTAATGTGTTAGTGGTTTTGACCATTTTTCCATCGATCCCTGTTGTGGTTAATGAGTGCAGCCTGTGTTCCTTTGCTTATTTTAAGTGTTGATCATGTAAATAACATTAATTAACAAATATTTCCATGTTTTGGGGGTTAAAATAACGATAAAAAAGTTATAGATCAGTTCTATGCATAATGTAACATTCACCGTCACATTCACATTTATAGTGCAATTTAATGTAACATTCAAGTCAAATTTAGAATGTACAGAAGTGCAATAAAGGAAATTACATGATTAGAATGATATTTTTTTTTAAAACGTTTGTAGTAAAAATGATCATGGTTTTAGTGACACTATGTAAGCGACCTGTGGAACACACTGCCATGGATTGCGTGCACATCCTGTGAGTGTCAATTCCAGTGAAAACATAATAGGAAATGCGCAATCAGGAAATGTGTGTACACATAATCTCTACAGGTCACAAGCATAGTAAAAAAAAAAAAATCACCACAACTTCTACAAGTTATAAACATGCTTTTATTCACATTTGCATTACTGTGCATTTAAAATTAGTCTAGCATGTCGGTTTATCATATCCAGGAAATATAAATGTATCTTTTTTTTAGCTGGCTTCAGGTGGCTGTTTAGAATTTTGGAGCTTTCCAATTAAAGGGAAAGAGTTGAAGATGTTTTTATTGTGACCCAATGATAAGTATCTGTTTCTTGTATAAGATGTGGAACTATCTGTGATGACTTTAGGGTTGCCATCTTGTTGTGTTAGTCATGCTAATTAGCATAATGTTACATAAATAATTATGCAACATAACTTAGAGATCTGGGGTTTTGACAACCAAAATGTACGTCTGAGATTTTGCCATTTCTCTCATTCAGAGAGTGATTGCCTGGTATTTCGGGACTGGACTACATTGTTAAGTCAGGATTAGACTGATATAATACAGGAAAGTTCTTTTCTGTGAAAGGCACACGTTGAGCAAAAAGAGGCTACTCCTAGGGTGGTACCTAGCCATAGAACAAGCTATTATGCTAATGCTCATTCTCAGGTTGAACGCTATTCTCTTTTTGTATATGCTTATTAAGAAACCTTTGCTGATAGGAGTGATTTTAAATAATCATTTATTTACAATTAGACTCCCACACATTTAGCAGCAGGTTCATCGTAACAGTGCTTTATTTTTTATTCTTTATTATGTACTTTGTACTGAAACATTACAAAATACCAGCTACAATGGTAAAATATCAATTGGGTGGCAATTCAAAAAGATTTTAAATTTGAAAACAGTTTATGGACTACATTTAACTGTTTGAAAAGACAAATGGGAAGATTCCAATTTATCCTATAAATTGAACATTTCTAATTTGTCATAGAATTTATTTTACTACTGACTAAAGAGAGATTAGAATAAATAAGATCATACTCTAATAAAGAAACGGAATATAACACTCATATAACAATTGATTAAAAATTATTATAACATTAGAAATGTATTAACAAATAATCGGCCAGATTACGAGTTTTGCGTTATTAGGGGTGCGGTGCTAACTTGCACGTTATTGTCACCGCTCACTTACCTACAGCGCTGGTATTACAGGTTTTTATAAACCCGGCGTTAAAAGACAAGAAGTGAGCGTAGAGCAAAATTGTGCTCCATACCGCACTCCAATACCAGCGCTGCTTAAGTCAGCAGTGAGCTGGTTGTACATGCTCGTGCACAATTTCCCCATAGACATCAATGGGGAGATCCGGCTGAAAAAAAGTCTAACAACTGCAAAAAAGCAGCGTAAAGCTCAGTAATGCAGCCCCATTGATTCCCGAGTCTAAACACCCCTAATCTTACACTTATTAACCCCTTATCTGCCACCCGTGACATCGTGGACACTACGTTATATTTATTAACCCCTAATCTGCTGCTCCGGACATCGCCGCCACTATAATAAACATATTAACCCCTAAACCGCTGCACTCCCGCATCACAAAAATGTGTTAAATATTATTAACCCCTAATCTGCCGCCCCAATATCGCCACCACCTACCTACATTTATTAACCCCTAGTCTGCCGCTCCCAATGTCGCTGCCACTATGCTAAATGTATTAACCCCTAAACCTAAGTCTAACCTTAACACCCACTAACTTAAATATAATTAAAATAAAATCTAAATAAAACCTATTATTAATAACTAAATAATTTCTATTTAAAACTAAATACTTACCTGTAAAATAAACCCTAAACTAGCTACAATAAAACTAATAGTTACATTGTATCTAGCTTAGGGTTTAAATACAATTACCTAAATTGCAATAAAAACAAACCACTAAATTACACAAAATAAAAAAACAAATTACAAGATATCTAAACTAATTACATCTAATCTAATAGCCCTATCAAAATAAAAAAGCCCCCCCCAAAATAAAAAAAAACCCTAGCCTAAACTAAACTACCAATGGCCCTTAAAAAGGCTTTTGCGGGGCATTGCCCCAAAGAAATCAGCTATTTTACCTGTAAAAAAAATACAAACAACCCCCCAACAGTAAAACCCACCACCCAATAGAATGTTCCAATCATCCAATAGAATGCGAGCTCAATCCTATTGGTTGATTGGATCAGCCAATAGGATTGAAGCTCATTCCTATTGGCTGATTGCATCAGCCAATAGGATTTTTTCAACCTTAATTCCGATTGGCTGATAGAATTCTATCAGCCAATCAGAATCTAAGGGATGCCATCTTGGATGACGTCACTTAAAGGAACCTTCATTCATCGGGTAGTCGTCAGCAGAAGAGGATTCTCCTTGCTGGATGTCTTGAAGATGGAGACTCTCCGCGCTGGATGGATGAAGAAAGAAGATGCCGTCTGGATGAAGACTTCTGCCCGTCTGGAGGACCACTTCTCCCGACTTTGTGGCTCTTCAAAACTGTAAGTGGATCTTCAGGGGTTAGTGTTTTTAGGGGTAGGTTTTTTAAGGGTTTATTGGGTGGGTTTTATTTTTAGACTAGGGCTTTGGGCTGCAATAGAGCTAAATGCCCTTTTTAGGGCAATGGGGAGCTTAGGTTGTTTTAGTTAGGGTTTTATTTGGGGCGTTGATTGTGTGGGTGGTGGGTTTTACTGTTTTTTTACAGGTAAAAGTTAGTTTAGGATAGGGTTTTTTTATTTTGGGGGGGCTTTTTTATTTTGATAGGGCTATTAGATTAGGTGTAATAAGATTAAATATCTTGTAATTTGTTTTTTATTTAGTGTAATTTAGTGTTTTTTTTGTAATTTAGATAATTGTATTTAATTTAGTTAATTGTATTTAATTTAGATAATTTATTTAATTGTAGTGTAGTGTTAGGTGTTAGTGTAACTTAGGTTAGGTTTTATTTTACAGGTAAATTTGTATTTATTTTAACTGGGCCTTTATCAAGACTAGTCTTGTGATAGTCTTGATAAAGGCCCAGTTCTTAGGGCCGAAACGCGTTGACATATATGGTATATCTTTGAATGAATTGATCCCTGAGACATAGGATCCATTTCTTTATTTTTTCATCGTTTACACACAGGAATAACTTTTTAGGAGCATCTCTTCACATCTTGTATTCACATAAGGGTCACTTTATAAGTGTGTTATTCACTTTAACACATCCTAAATATTCATTTGGATTATTTTTTCACATTTTTTCCTTTTTCTTTTTTCATTTTTGTGTACACACATTTTTGATTATTCACGCCCACTTCATCACATCATCTTTTCAGGATTTTTTGGATATTCACAATAATTTTTAAATTTGATTTGAAAACCACTACGTTTTTCTTTTTACACACTTCATCATTTCACCGTTTATCGAGGGATATATAAGGATAACTGTTTTAAAATAGAATCTTCATATTGGACATTCACTCTCTGGAAAGAATTTAAAGTTTGGGACCTACATATTTATGGACACCTACTCAGTAAATTGATGTTTTTATATATTTATATTTTTTATCCAACCATCAACAGCTGTTTTATTGTAATTTATTTTGTGATTAAGATTGTATATTGTTGTGGTTTTTAACCACAATTGTATTGTTTTTTATATAGATATATGCATATTTTATTGTTAATTTCAAGTGGATCCACTTTTGTATCTTGTTTGTATATTTTAGCTATAAGTAGCTTATAAAATATTTTATATACCCCTATAGAATTTCAATATATGTTTTATTTATTTAAATAATCTTGTCACTACTAGTGTCTTAGCCTTTTAAGAGGCGCTCTGTGTATTTATTTTTAGCACTACATTCACCTTTTTGGGGGCGCTGGTACCCACAATACTAGGAGCTACAGACACAAGGTTGAGCGCTGTCAGATTTTAACAGATTTTTAAACAATGTATCACTCTCTAAACAATGTCTAACTTTCTAACAATGTATCATTTTCTAAACAATGTCTAAATTCTGGATAATCAGGCTGCTGTAATCTGATTTTATGGGCTGGTTGATATATCTGATATCAGTCTTATTGCATGTTTGTTTAGATAATGTTTTTTTATTTTTTGTAGCTGATTAACGCTAATAGCGTGGAGGTAAATTCATAGATAGTTCTCTTATCCGCCGAAGTATCTTCGGCGGATAAGGGGTGTTTTACATCGAGGAGAGCGGTAAAACACCCCTTATCTGCTGAAGATATTTTTTTGGCCACACAGGCTGAAGATCCACATAAGTCACACATGTTTTTTGGGAACTATCTATGAATTTACCTCTACGCTATTAGCGTTAACCAGCTACAAAAAATAAAAAAATCATTATCTAAATAAACATGCAATAAGACTGATATCAGATATATCCACCAGCCCATAAGATCGGATTACAGCAGGCGGTTATTTCAAACATAAACCTGATTATCCAGAATTAAGACATTGTTTAGAGAATGAGACATTGTTAGAAAGTTAGACATTGTTTAGAGAGTTATACATTGTTTAAAGTATAAGTTTATTGGTTTTTAAGATATTAAGTAACAGTAAGACACCGGTGCCTATTTTTAATTTCTGTCTGCTTCGTATTATTATCTGCATCGTATTTGATTGTATAAATATAACACCTATTTTTATTTTCTAATGTTATTTTTAATGGATTGATACCAGGGGTATTTAATCAAAAGTACAGCAATAAACATTGATTTGAGATATATATGTGTGTTATTTAAGATATTTAGCATTATCAAATTAGTATATATATATATATATATATATATATATATATAAGGTTTAAGAATACACCTATTTGTATTACGTATTGGAAATTTTTCTTGGATTTTTTACCTGAATTTTTACTATAAATTTTTTACTTATATTTTTTATATATTTTAAATTGTTATCTTGGGAACAGCAGTTTATGCGCCACCTATTAATCATAAATTTATCTAAACTTTTTTGGAGGGTCGGTAGGTAAGAGGGGCCCACACCTGTCCAGATTTGTAGGGTTGGTGGGCCACTGCAGGGCCGCATTGGTAGGCAGCGGAGCGACCTGTGTGCACAGCGCATCTTGCAAGGCAGCTCTGCTGCAGAGGGAGTCCACGACCACAATTGCTGTGGGGCCTAGAAAAAAATTGTTTCGCCCCTGCCTAGATAGGTTTCAGAGCATTTATTCATCACACTTTACAGTTTCCTCACACTTTATACAATTGGAAACATTATTTGTTTAATTGATGGAGTCTGACAGAATAATTTGTCCATAAAAGAGCTAGTGCAAACAAACAATTGTAAAAGAACAGCTGCTCATTCCTGGAGAAGCGTGCGGTCTGTTTATGTGCACAATTTCTGAGACACCAGCTCCAATTGAGCATGCGCAAGAGTTCACAGGATATATGTATGTGAGTCTGTGATTTACTGACAGCTATTGTGTAATACAGGGGACAGGGAAATTCATCAGAAAATAAATCTATTGCTTGTTTTTAAATTCAAAATGTGTGCTTTTTTTGCATTCTTTTTTTTCATCATGTATTTGTTTGGTTTTACAATCCTATTGTATTCAATGGTCCTTGAACAAAAATAAAACATTTGCATGTTTTATTTGTGTTCACCTTAGTTGAGTCGGCTAATTGTGCCTCTTCAATCTAATTTTTATTTTTCATCAGAGCTTTGATCATCTGAGCAGAGCAACACTGCACTAAATCTAAACGACGCCAAGGAACAAAGTTGAAGGAAAAATACAGATTTGAGATACAGCTATTGTAAATGTGCATAATACTTATTTAACAAGAATAAAATATGCAAATGTTTTTTGTTTTTAGTTAAAATCAAGTTTCTTTCATGTAATTAGCAAGAGTCCATGAGCTAGTGACGTATGGGATATACATTCCTACCAGGAGGGGCAAAGTTTCCCAAACCTCAAAATGCCTATAAATACACCCCTCACCACACCCACAAATCAGTTTTACAAACTTTGCCTCCTATGGAGGTGGTGAAGTAAGTTTGTGCTAGATTCTACGTTGATATGCGCTCCGCAGCAGGTCGGAGCCCGGTTTTCCTCTCAGCGTGCAGTGAATGTCAGAAGGATGTGAGGAGAGTATTGCCTATTTGAATTCAATGATCTCCTTCTACGGGGTCTATTTCATAGGTTCTCTGTTATCGGTCGTAGAGATTCATCTCTTACCTCCCTTTTCAGATTGACGATATACTCTTATATATACCATTACCTCTACTAATTCTCGTTTCAGTACTGGTTTGGCTTTCTACTACATGTAGATGAGTGTCCTGGGGTAAGTAAGTCTTATTTTCTGTGACACTCTAAGCTATGGTTGGGCACTTTTATATAAAGTTCTAAATATATGTATTCAAACATTTATTTGCCTTGACTCAGGACGTTCAAACATTCCTTATTTCAGACAGTCAGTTTCATATTTGGGATAATGCATATGAATAAATGTTTTTCTTACCTTAAAATTTGACTTTTTTCCCTGTGGGCTGTTAGGCTCGCGGGGGCTGAAAATGCTTCATTTTATTGCGTCATTCTTGGCGCAGACTTTTTTGGTGCAAATTTTTTTTTCTGTTTCTGCCAAAAGCATTTAGGCGCCAAATAATGTGGGCGTCTTTTTTGGCGCTAAAAAATATGGGCGTCACTATTGTCTCCACATTATTTAAGTCTCATTATTTATTGCTTCTGGTTGCTAGAAGCTTGTTCACTGGCATTTTTTCCCATTCCTGAAACTGTCATTTAAGGAATTTGATCAATTTTGCTTTATATGTTGTTTTTTCTATTACATATTGCAAGATGTCCCAGATTGACACTGAGTCAGAAGATACTTCTGGAAAAACGCTGCCTGGTGCTGGATCGACCAAAGTTAAGTGTATCTGCTGTAAACTTGTGGTATCTGTTCCTCTAGCTGTTGTTTGTAATGAATGTCATGACAAACTTGTTAATGCAGATAATATTTCCTTTAGTAATGTTACATTACCTGTTGCTGTTCCATCAACATCTAATAATCAGAGTGTTCCTGTTAACATAAGAGATTTTGTTTCTAAATCCATTAAGAAGGCCATGTCTGTTATTCCTCCTTCTAGTAAATGTAAAAGGTCTTTTAAAACTTCTCATTTTTCAGATGAATTTTTAAATGAGCATCATCATTCTGATTCTGATAATGGTTCCTCTGGTTCAGAGGATTCTGTCTCAGAGGTTAATGCTGATAAATCTTCATATTTATTCAAAATGGAATTTATTCGTTCTTTACTTAAAGAAGTCTTAATTGCATTAGAAATAGAGGATTCTGGTCCTCTTGATACTAAATCTAAACGTTTAAATAAGGTTTTTAAATCTCCTGTAGTTATTCCAGAAGTTTTTCCTGTCCCTGATGCTATTTCTGAAGTAATCTCCAGGGAATGGAATAATTTGGGTAATTCATTTACTCCTTCTAAACGTTTTAAGCAATTATATCCTGTGCCATCTGACAGATTAGAGTTTTGGGACAAAATCCCTAAAGTTGATGGGGCTATCTCTACTCTTGCTAAACGTACTACTATTCCTACGGCAGATAGTACTTCCTTTAAGGATCCTTTAGATAGGAAGATTGAATCCTTTCTAAGAAAAGCTTACTTATGTTCAGGTAATCTTCTTAGACCTGCTATATCTTTAGCGGATGTTGCTGCAGCTTCAACTTTTTGGTTAGAAGCTTTAGCGCAACAAGTAACAGATCATAATTCTCATAGCATTGTTAATCTTCTTCAACATGCTAATAACTTTATTTGTGATGCCATCTTTGATATCATTAGAGTTGATGTCAGGTATATGTCTCTAGCTATTTTAGCTAGAAGAGCTTTATGGCTTAAAACTTGGAATGCTGATATGTCTTCTAAGTCAACTTTGCTTTCCCTTTCTTTCCAAGGTAATAAATTATTTGGTTCTCAGTTGGATTCTATTATCTCAACTGTTACTGGAGGGAAAGGAACTTTTTTACCACAGGATAAAAAATCTAAAGGTAAATTTAGGTCTAATAATCGTTTTCGTTCCTTTCGTCACAATAAGGAACAAAAGCCTGATCCTTCACCCACAGGAGCAGTATCAGTTTGGAAACCATCTCCAGTCTGGAATAAATCCAAGCCTTTTAGAAAACCAAAGCCAGCTCCCAAGTCCACATGAAGGTGCGGCCCTCATTCCAGCCCAGCTGGTAGGGGGCAGATTACGTTTTTCAAAGAAATTTGGATCAATTCAATTCACAATCTTTGGATTCAGAACATTGTTTCAGAAGGGTACAGAATTGGCTTCAAGATAAGGCCTCCTGCAAAGAGATTTTTTCTTTCCCGTGTCCCAGTAAATCCAGCGAAAGCTCAAGCATTTCTGAAATGTGTTTCAGATCTAGAGTTGGCTGGAGTAATTATGCCAGTTCCAGTTCTGGAACAGGGGCTGGGGTTTTATTCAAATCTCTTCATTGTACCAAAGAAGGAGAATTCCTTCAGACCAGTTCTGGATCTAAAAATATTGAATCGTTATGTAAGGATACCAACATTCAAAATGGTAACTATAATGACTATCCTGCCTTTTGTTCAGCAAGGGCATTATATGTCCACAATAGATTTACAGGATGCATATCTGCATATTCCGATTCATCCAGATCACTATCAGTTTCTGAGATTCTCTTTCCTAGACAAGCATTACCAGTTTGTGGCTCTGCCGTTTGGCCTAGCAACAGCTCCAAGAATTTTTACAAAGGTTCTCGGTGCCCTTCTGTCTGTAATCAGAGAACAGGGTATTGTGGTATTTCCTTATTTGGACGATATCTTGGTACTTGCCCAGTCTTCACATTTAGCAGAATCTCATACGAATCAACTTGTTGTTTCTTCAAGATCATGGTTGGAGGATCAATTTACCGAAAAGTTCATTGATTCCTCAGACAAGGGTAACCTTTTTAGGTTTCCAGATAGATTCAGTGTCCATGACTCTGTCTCTGACAGACAAGAGACGTCTAAAATTGATCTCAGCTTGTCGAAATCTTCAATCACAATCATTCCCTTCGGTAGCCTTATGCATGGAAATTCTAGGTCTCATGACTGCTGCATCGGACGCGATCCCCTTTGCTCGTTTTCACATGCGACCTCTTCAGCTCTGTATGCTGAACCAGTGGTGCAGGGATTACACAAAGATATCTCAATTAATATCTTTAAAACCGATTGTACGACACTCTCTGACGTGGTGGACAGATCACCATCGTTTAGTTCAGGGGGCTTCTTTTGTTCTTCCGACCTGGACTGTAATTTCAACAGATGCAAGTCTGACAGGCTGGGGAGCTGTTTGGGGGTCTCTGACAGCACAAGGGGTTTGGGAATCTCAGGAGGTGAGATTACCAATCAATATTTTAGAACACAGTTGTATGCCACAACTATGGCATACATCAATCATCAAGGAGGGACTCACAGTCCTCTGGCTATGAAAGAAGTATCTTGAATACTGGTATGGGCAGAATCCAGCTCACGTCTAGTTTCTGCGGTTCATATCCCAGGTATAGACAATTGGGAAGCGGATTATCTCAGTCGCCAAACATTACATCCGGGCGAATGGTCTCTTCACCCGGAGGCATTTCTTCAGATTGTTCAGATGTGGAGACTTCCAGAAATAGATCTGATGGCTTCTCATCTAAACAAGAAACTTCCCAGGTATCTGTCCAGATCCAGGGATCCTCAGGCGGAAGCAGTGGGTGCATTGTCACTTCCTTGAAAGTATCATCCTGCCTATCTCTTTCCGCCTCTAGTTCTTCTTCCAAGAGTAATCTCCAAGATTTTGAATGAATGCTCGTTTGTTCTGCTGGTGGCTCCAGCATGGCCTCACAGGTTTTGGTATGCGGATCTTGTCCGGATGGCCTCTTGCCAACCGTGGACTCTCCCGTTAAGACCAGACCTTCTGTCACAAGGTCCTTTTTTCCATCAGGATCTCAAATCCTTAAATTTAAAGGTATGGAGATTGAACGCTTGATTCTTAGTCAAAGAGGTTTCTCTGACTCTGTGATTAATACCATGTTACAGGCTCGTAAATCTGTATCTAGAAAGATATATCATAGAGTCTGGAAGACTTAGATTTCTTGGTGTCTTTCTCATCATTTTTCCTGGCATTCTTTTAGAATTCCGAGAATTTTACAGTTTCTTCAGGATGGTTTGGATAAAGGTTTGTCTGCAAGTTCCTTGAAAGGACAAATCTCTGCTCTTTCTGTTCTTTTTCACAGAAAGATTGCTAATCTTCCTGATATTCATTGTTTTGTACAAGCTTTGGTTCGTATAAAACCTGTCATTAAGTCAATCTCTCCTCCTTGGAGTTTGAATTTGGTTCTGGGGGCTCTTCAAGCTCCTCCGTTTGAACCTATGCATTCGCTGGATATTAAATTACTTTCTTGGAAAGTTTTGTTTCTTTTGGCCATCTCTTCTGCTAGAAGAGTTTCTGAATTATCTGCTCTTTCTTGTGAGTCTCCTTTTCTGATTTTTCATCAGGATAAGGCGGTGTTGCGAACTTCTTTTAAATTTTTACCTAAGGTTGTGAATTCTAACAACATTAGTAGAGAAATTGTGGTTCCTTCATTGTGTTCTAATCCTAAGAATTCTAAGGAGAGATCATAGCATTCTTTGGATGTAGTTAGAGCTTTGAAATATTATGTTGAAGCTACTAAGAATTTCCGAAAGACTTCTAGTCTATTTATTATCTTTTCCGGTTCTAGGAAAGGTCAGAAGGCCTCTGCCATTTCTTTGGCATCTTGGTTAAAATATTTAATTCATCTTGCTTATGTCGAGTCGGGTAAAACTCCGCCTCAAAGGATTACAGCTCATTCTACTAGGTCAGTTTCTACTTCCTGGGCGTTTAGGAATGAAGCTTCGGTTGATCAGATTTGCAAAGCAGCAACTTGGTCTTCTTTGCATACTTTTACTAAATTCTACCATTTTGATGTGTTTTCTTCTTCTGAAGCAGTTTTTGGTAGAAAAGTACTTCAGGCAGCTGTTTCAGTTTGATTCTTCTGCTTATAATTTCAGTTTTTTTCATTATAAGATTTAAACTTTATTTTGGGTGTGGATTATTTTCAGCGGAATTGGCTGTCTTTATTTTATCCCTCCCTCTCTAGTGACTCTTGCGTGGAAGATCCACATCTTGGGTAGTCAGTATCCCATACGTCACTAGCTCATGGACTCTTGCTAATTACATGAAAGAAAACATAATTTATGTAAGAACTTACCTGATAAATTCATTTCTTTCATATTAGCAAGAGTCCATGAGGCCCACCCTTTTTGTGGTGGTTATGATTTTTTTGTATAAAGCACAATTATTCCAATTCCTTATTTTATATGCATTCGCACTTTTTTATCACCCCACTTCTTGGCTATTCGCTAAACTGAATTGTGGGTGTGGTGAGGGGTGTATTTATAGGCATTTTGAGGTTTGGGAAACTTTGCCCCTCCTGGTAGGAATGTATATCCCATACGTCACTAGCTCATGGACTCTTGCTAATATGAAATAAATGAATTTATCAGGTAAGTTCTTACATAAATTATGTTTTTTATTACTTTAACAAAGTAAATGCATCAATTGCATCCTTTTTCAAAGGGCCAAAAATGTTCTTATCCTTAACAAACCATTATAACAGTTGACATTGTAAGAGGCAAAAAAAAAGCAAAAGATCCTGTTTAAAAAAAATAAAAAAATAAATAAAATAATTTGCAGAGGGGTGTCCCAGACTTCCCAATTGTCCCTATTTGAGAAGGACAGTCCCTAATTTTAAACTTTGTCCCACTGTTCCTCTGAGAAAGCCATGTGTCCCGATTTGCAGAATTTCCCTTAGCAGAATTTCCCTTAGCTTCATTTTCGAATATTAATAATTGGATCAAATATCCACATTCGAAATTTCGAATGTAACATTCGATTTAACAAATACTATTCAGAAGTTCATTAGTTCATGTGATCTGGAATTTAGTAAAATGATACATAATAGATAAAAATATATGAATTTTTCTAATTCATAATTCGATTAGAATGACCCAATATTCAAATTAGAAAAATTTGTATTGAATATTACATTTAAACGTAGCATTAGAAATACTATTACATTAAACAAATGTTACAATGTTCTACAAACATTTGAGATTCAAAACAAATAAACTAATTTTTTTTTTTTTTTTTTTTTTTTTTTTAAAGTTTTAAATTTTTTATTTATTAAGAAAAAAAGGTACATACAGTTAGATAACCAAGGAAAGAAATTACTTTCCACAAGTACATCAAAACAATTACATAGCATTAACATATAACAATTAGGCGTATTGCAGAGTTATATACATCCATATATATTGTAAGCAATATTTGTGCTTCTATTCAGTCAATGCGGGGAGTCTACTATGTATCTAGAAGTCACGGATAGCGGAGTATAACTCTAGAGTCGTAGTGATAGGGTTGAAGTGACAGTTGTAACCACGTTTCTCAATTACTTTGTCGGTCTGTATTTTAACATGGTCATTCAGTGGCATTGGGAGTAAGGGGTAGGTTATAGGGTTAGTAGGGAGGGAGTCATCACATGGGAGGGGGAGGGGAAGTTCAGGTAAGAAGAGGTGAGGAAAGGGGAAGGGGTTAGGGTAAAGAACGCGGTAGTGGAGATGGAGACATGAAGAGAGTGAGTGGGGGAGAAAGGGGAGAAAAGAGAAAAAAAAAAAAAAAAAGGGGGTAAAACTACTTGTGCACGGTATCTCCTGTCCCAACTGCCTAGGGAGAGGAAGAGCGGTACGGGAGTCCGTATGGGTCTACTGGATCTGAATCCAGTCACCCCAAATTGCCCAGTAAACTTCCATTCGCTCTAACGAGCTATATGCAAATTTTTCCATGTTGGCTAAGTATTGTATTACCTCACAGACTTCCGAAATCGTGGGTGAGGTAACCTGTTTCCAGGCTCTAGCAATGCAAAGTTTGGTGGCCGCCATCACATAGATTACCAGTTGCTTGCTACATTTGGGGAGAGTATTATCCATGATGTGGAAGAGTGCCACCCTTGGCGTTAGCTGTATAGTCAGATTCATAGAATGCAAGAGTGTCTCAACATCTTTCCATAGGTCCTTTATTTTAGGACATGACCACCATATATGGGAATTGGAGCCTACCCTTCCGCACGATCTCCAGCAATCGGGAGATACATTAGGAAACATTCTCGACAGTTTGGTGGGCACTCTGTACCATTGTAGCATTAGTTTCATATAACTTTCGAAGATCGTTATACAATGGATCGTTTTTTTTGTCAATTCAATCGCTGCTTTCAGCTCTATATCTGATATGATTAAAGCCAACTCCTTGCACCACATTTTGATTTGGCTTGGGAGGCCTTCTGAGTGGTCTTGTAGCATGGCTTTGTAGTGGAATGTGAGGGGTTTCCACGTCCCCATCTCAAGCAGCCATCTTTCTTCCCATTTAGAATGGGGTCTGAGAGTCTGAGTGCCAAATTTCCAGGAGCGAAGTAAGCTGAGTACCCTACAGCATTCAAAGTAGAGCCATAAGGGAGAACCGCTTAGTAAGTCGAGTACTTGATGAACTGTCATAAGTTTACCGTTTGAAAACAGATGTTCCACCATGTCTATGTTGTGTTGTATCCAAAACTCAAGATGGATATTCGGTAGGTCCCAGAGAAGACCCCTTATCTGGTGAATCGGTGAGGGATGTGGGGCAATCTCCTTATGATGTCTAAGTACATGCCACATTTTGATATTTTGTTGTACTATGGGGTTAGGAACTCTATCTACCAGCTGCTTGTGTTCATGAACCCAGAGAATACTTGGTAAGTCTAGGCCTTCAGGTAGGTGTAGTTCCTCTATTTTGAACCATTTCGGTTCCTCTCTAGTCGGGCCCCAAGCCGTGATCTGTGATAGTCTAGCGGCTTCATAGTAAAGGAATATATTTGGAAAAGCTACTCCACCTTTGGAGAACTCTCTCTGCATGGTTTTGTAGCCAATCCTAGGCATCTTTTTCCCCCATACAAATTCGGTGAATTTGTTGTAATGTGCCATGCGGGATGTTCAATGGGAGACATCGGAATAGGTACAGCGCTTTAGGAAGCAGTGACATTTTCACCGTGGCGATGCGGCCCATCCAAGAGATTTCTCTGAAATCCCATCTGTGTGTTAAGGATCGCAACTCAATGATGAGGGCGTCAAAGTTTAAAGAGAGGATGACGTCTAGGTCTGCACTTAGGTGAACACCTAGATGTTTGAGGGACGTTGTAGACCAGTGAAAGTCATACGTTTCACGTAGGCTCAGGAGTTGGTCTTCGGGCAAGTTAATACTGTATGCCTCTGTTTTTGAGACGTTTATTTTGTAATAGCTCAGAAGGCTAAACTGTTCTAGGGCAGTGAAAACTGCCGGGACTGAACTTTGGGGGTTTGTGAGAAAGAGAGTAACGTCGTCCGCATACAGAGCAATCTTTTCCTGACTGGTGCTTACTGGTAATCCCTCAATGACAGGCGACATCCGAATCAGTTCTGCCAATGGTTCCATGACCAGGGCGAATAGCAAGGGGGATAGTGGACAGCCTTGCCTGGTACCATTGGAAATATTGAAGGGAGGAGAGCAGAAGCCCAACCCTCTTACTCTGGCACTTGGATTAGAGTACAAGACTTTGATCATGGTTATGGCTTCGGGTGGGAAGTCAAACGTGTCCAAGACTCTCCACATATACTCCCATCTGACCCTGTCAAACGCTTTTTCAGCGTCTAGTGACAGGGCCAGAAGGGGGACAGCTCGTCTCTTCGCCTCGGAAAAGACGGAAATCAGTCGTCTCGTATTGTCCGGGCCCTGCCGGCCGTTCACGAATCCGACCTGGTCTGTGTTGATTAATCCCGGCAGCAGGGGAGACAGCCTTTCCGCGAGAATTTTAGAATATAATTTTGTGTCTACATTAATAAGTGAAATGGGACGGAAATTGCCGCAAAGGGTCGGGTCTTTACCCGGCTTTGGGATCGCAACTATAGTTGCTTCAAGATATTCTTGTAGTATCTGTCCTTCAGTTCTGATTTCGTTGTACGCTTGACAGAGTACAGGTTTGAGTTGCGTTTGTAATTTTTTGTACAATTGCCCCGGAAACCCATCCGGGCCCGGGGCTTTATCAGTCTTCAACTGTTTAATTGCTATTCCGAGTTCCATTTCAGTAATAGGTTCAGTTAGCTTAACCTTGTCTTCCTCTGAGAGTTTGGGTAGGCCTAGTCTCTGTAAGAAGGAGGAGATATCCGGAGGAGACATCACTCTGGGTGTCTCATGAGAGTTGATGTTGTACAGGCGTTCATAAAAGTCGGCAAAAGCCTTTCCTATGTCTTCAGGAGCATGTACTTTTTGACCTTCAAGGACGAGGTATGGTATTCGGGAGCTAGCTAGTTTCTGCTTCAGTTTATTTGCAAGCATCGAGCCTGCTTTGTTGCTTTTTGAGTACATAATCATTTTGAATCTCAAAAGGGCTCGTTTAAATTTTTCCACTTCCAGGTTTTTAATCTGTGATTTCAAATTCAAAATCTCAGTGGATAGGCTAGCTGTAGGCATTAGTTTGTTTTGCCTTTCTTTCGCCCGTAGGTCGCAAGTGAGCTTGCCTAGCGGGGCCCCCCATTTTTTTTTGATATTCGATGCCTTTGCAATACAGAATCCCCTGATGTACGCCTTTAATGCTGCCCACCTGATTTGGTGTGAAGTCTGATTGGGTCTGTTAGTGTCTAAAAATTCCTCGACCTTGTCGACCAATTCTGTGACAAAAGAGATGTCCTCCCAGAGAAACCTCGGGAGCCTCCATGACGGTCTAGCCAGTGCGGATCTCTCAATGTCAATAGACATTGTAACAGCGTCATGATCTGACCATGGACAGCTGCATATGCTAGAGTTTGTGATGTTGTTCATAGACCAGGAGTCGACAAAGAAGTAGTCCAATCTCGAGTATGATCGGTGAGGGGGAGAAAAATACGTGTAATCTCGTGAGTCAGGGTGACATGCCCTCCACACATCATAGAGCTCAGACTGGTATATCAGGTTTTGAAATTTAGGAGCTGTAGATCTAGAGTAGTTGTCTAAAACTCTATCTTTCGGGAGTTTTTTGTCCGTATGGGGGTCCCAGACTAGATTAAAATCTCCTCCTAGAATTAATGTGCCTTGCTTCAGGCCATCGATAAGATGCAGCATTGTGCGGAGGAAGGTTATCTGACCTTGGTTAGGGGCGTACAAGTTTACTAGAGTGAAGAGGTGTGAATTCAGTTTGCAAACCACCAAAAGAAACCTCCCTTCTGGATCCATTTCTATATGTTGTGGTTGAAATGCAACTCTTGCACTGATGCAAATTGAGACACCTCTGGTTTTTTCATGGTAGGTCGAATTAAGGACCACCGGAAAGTGTCTAGATTTCAATATTGGAGTATTAGTTGAAGACCAATGCGTCTCCTGAAGGAAGGAAACATCACACTGGAGCTTCCTTAAGTAAGTTTGTACCATGCTTCGATTCTCTGGCGAGTTAAGTCCCTTCGTGTTGAGGGAGACAAATTTAAGACCAGGGTTCATCGCGAAAAAAAAAAAAAAAAAAAAAAAAAAGGGGGGGGGGGGATCTAAAGGGTGAGGAAGGAGGAAGAAGGGAAGTTAAATAGCCGTTGTTAGTAGTCTGAGAGCAGTAATGAGTGTGGGCTGGTGGTTATCGTCTGTTTATAAGTTATGAAAATATGAAAAGTAGGTCACTTATTGAGTGCGATTGAATCTGTGTTCTTGTGCTTACTTTCGGTAAGCTATGGTGTTACCCTTGGGGGGGGTGGAGAGATACAGTCCTACGACTGCATTAACCAATGTCCAAAAGAGTAAGAAATAAGAGAAAGAAAAACTGAAAATCGGAGAGAGGAGAGAGGAGATGGGGTTCGGGCCGAGGCAAAGTCTGTAAGCAGGGGGGGGGGGGAGGGGGAAAGAGAAACAGTAATGTGCATCACTTCCCTGATAAGCAGGGTCAATTCTATGTATATTTATCGAGGTGTAACTGTATAAATTAGTATCATTCTATAGGTCATGAGGAAAGAAGAAAAAGGTGTTCCTGTATAGGGTTTAACCGTAAATGATTAAAAGTGCAGATGTCAAGGAGAGAAAAATGAGATATTAATGGTTCAGTGTGCTGTCCTGAAGGTCATGTAAAAACTTTATCTGATCAAAACAATATCTTTCAATCATAAATGCGAGAGAAAATGGTGAAGGATCACAGTAATCATAATAGCTTCAGTCTGTGTAATTAGAACCTACCAACTATATTTTAGCACATAATGGTATCTTTGTTGCCTAGGTTAGGTGTTTCTGTTCTGATCTAACATCTGGTATGGGTCATAGTAGCTTCACTCTGTATAACCAAAACCTGCGAAACTACATTTAAGTGCATAATGGCATCTTAATTGCCAAGGTCAGGTGTTTCAGTTCTGATCTCGCATCTCTTATGTGGCTTATCTGTTGATGTTTAGGCTAATCTATACTCACAGGTGCAAAACTAATATATCTTAATTAATAATTAACTCATATAGGCAATAGAGAACTAGAGGGGATCTAGTAAAGCCTTTTTGTCAGATATGCTTAGGACTTGTCTTATAGCATTTACTTTAGGACTCAATAAGTTATGCCTTATCAAGCGAGACTCTCCGATTGAGGCTAACAGGCTCTAGTCATGTGATGAAACATATCCTTCCTATCACATCCATCTTAACATACCCATTCACATATTCAACGGCTTATGTGTCTCTATTAGTACCTAGTGGGTGTATGCTAGGTTTGAATATAATTGTAGGGTACTATGGGCTGAGAGCTATTAAAGCAAGTATGGGTGTCTAGGGAATAGGGTGCGGGAGTTAAGGTCCTGGGAAATGATACGTACTTTGGAACAGAGATAGTAATATTTTATCTCTTGTAGAGGCTGTTAGGTTGGTTAGGAATTACCTGTCTCAAATCTCTAGACAAATGTAACATATAATAAACATAGGGCTTGTGAGTTATGATAAACAGTGCATATAATCAGTGTCAAGAGTAGCACAGAATAACTGTAAACATTGTAAGAGAAAGAAAAAATTCAAGCATTTTCGTTATCAGCAATAGGGCAAAATGGGATAGTCTCTTATTGCGTGTCCATATCTTTGCAGCGTATCCCCATATATACCTTCCATATAGGATTCATTGAAATTTGCAACAAGTAACAGAGATGATAAGAAATAAACCTAAGCATTGCTAGAAAGGTATGTATTACTCTGACATTTTCACAGTCGAAGCCAGACCAGGAGGATGAATCCTGAGGCAGAAGGTCTCTTATGACAGTACATGTAATCAATATCAAGAGTAACACATGAAAACTGTAAACACAGATGAAGAATAAACCTGAGCATTGCAAGAAAGGTATGTATTACTCTGACATTTTCACAGTCAATGCCAAAGCAGGAGGATGAGTCCTGAGGCAGAAAGTCTCTTATGACAGTACATGCAATCAATATCAAGAGTAACACATAAGGACTGTAGACACTGCAAACAATGAAAATAATTCTAGCATTTACATTATCAGCAATAGGAAATCTAAGCATTGCAAGAAAGGTATGTAGTACTCAGATATTTTCACAGTTAAAGCTGAGTCAGGAGCACGGTTCCTAAGGTAGGAAGTCTCTTATAATATGTATGTGCCCATGAAACTTATCTTCAATCAGGATCCAATGTCTCTAGTCCTGTAGTTTAACATTCCCCCTTTCATAACAGTTGCATAACTAGGGAGCAAATAAAACATCCCCCCTGCAAAACAATATAACAAAAAACATTTAGTAGCAAAGGATATACTTATCAGTCTTCATCTCCTGAGGATTCTTCTACCCTATCTGATGATAGTTGCTGAGGTGCTAAGTTCTGTCTTTTAGAAGGGGTACTTCTCTGAGCAAGGGGCCTCCATTCAAATGCAGATGGTCTTAGGATAGAGGAGGGGGTAGTGTTGAGTTCCATATCCTGAGGGATAAGGGAGCTATTTTCTCCAAATTGGTTGGGGAACTTGGTCCATCCCTTGAGAAGGAAGAGGCCTTTGTCTGGGGTATCCGCTGTGTAGAATCTTCCATCTTTTTGAATCAGAAGTTTAGTAGGGTATCCCCACCTATATTTAATTCCCATCTGTCTCAATGTCTTTGTCACTTCACGGAATGTGCCTCTCTTTTGCATCGTAAATTGAGACAGATCTGGAAATATTTGTATAGAGGCAAATTTGGCTGGTAGAGTGGGGCGAAGAAACATGGCTCTAAGAATTTGTTCTTTGTATGTGAAGTAGTGGAATCTGGCTATCACATCCCTTGGTTTCTCTGCTGAGACATTCCTCCCCCTGGGGAGTCTGTGCGCTCTGTCTATCAGGGTCTCGTTGGGGAAACCTGGAGGGTGGAGTATTTCACACAGTTCAAGAAGGTATTTGCTAAGATCAGTTGGGGTAATCTCTTCAGGTACACCTCTAAATCTTAAGTTGTTTCTGCGGGAGCGGTCTTCCATATCCGCCATCTTAGCTTCAACTGTGTCTAGCATGTCCACTAGAACTTGAGAGTGGTTAGCCAAGTTTCCCTGTTCAACTGTTAAGTCCTCTTGTTTTTTTTCCAGGACATCAATGCGTTCACTAATAACGCCAATATCTCGCCTGAGGTCTGCCGTGGAGCTCTTAATAGCTTTTGTAAGGGAATCTTGGAGAGAATTCATCCTCTGAGTAAGGGTAGTGACAATATCTGAGGCTACAGAGTCAGGGATACTGCTCTCAATGTTAGCAGCTTCGGCCATATCACAGCCGTTTCCTAGTAATTGCTGTGGAGTGTCAGGATCGGTTGCAGGCTTTCCCAGAGTAGGTTTGACTTTAAAGTGGTCTACCACCGATTTCCTATACTCTGAGGGATTAGCGGTTTTTCTTCTAGACCCTTGTGGCATGATAAAGGAAGTGGGGGTTCAGTAGAAGTACTCCAATATGAAATGATATGATTGGGTAGAGATCTCTTAGTTTCTTAGATCATATTCCTTTATGTTCCATTTTATGCCTCGGCCCTAAGGACCCCTGTCTCCTAGTGCATGTTGTGAGCCATGTGGATCGACTAGTTTAAGATTAGAACCGGCATATGGTTGTACTTCGCCCAGTGGCGGCTTATAGTGAGAGCCTCCTTTGTTTCAAGCAGTTTCAGGATGAGGAAAAAGCAATTAACAGAGTTAAGCCTTCCCCGGGGATATGCCTCCTATCAGCGAAGTCGGTAAAAGGTTGGGGGGTATGACCCACAGGTACCCCGCTCCTGCAGGAAAGGGTGGGGGGGGGACTAGTGAAGAGCAGTTATAATAAGGATAGTGAGTAGTGCCGGGCCCTTATTGTGGTCAGTAGGTACTGAGAATTCTGTTAGTGTGGGCTTCTGAGGGGCTGCAAGTAAGCATGAGGGAGAAGTGAGCTGCAGCGAACTTCAGAGGTGTCCAGGGTATATAGGGCCGTGACAGTGTTAAAAGGCCGCTGTGAAAAAGTCTGTGTGAGCAATTGCCTGTGGACTGTATCTTAGAGGGGGGTAATATACATAGCGATTTGGATACAATAGTCACAGTCTATGTGTCTCTTATAGGAGCCGCAAGGGACTCACTACTTACAGGCCGCCACGTGGGATGCTGCGGGGGTCACCACATCTGCCAAAGTGGAAAAAAGCAGAATCCAGTCGGTGCTTCCCCTCTCTCCTAGGGTTATTGTAGGTCCGGTAAGTCTACAAGGTGTATTGTTGCCACCAGGTACACTTTTATTTCTTCAGGCCTGGTGTCGAGTGCCGGTGTAGGCCGCAGCCGCGGTCTTTCCTGGGAAGCGGTCCGGTTCTCCTGGGCAGTCTAATTTTGCGGTCAAAATTGACTGAAAAATCGGACAGGGATCTGCTCCGGGTAGTGTCACTAGTTGCCCCAGGTGGTTTGTGAGCAAATTCGCTAGGTGTATCTAGCTAAAAAAGGCTAAAATACCGCTTTTGCAAGGAGAGCTCAGTCACTACACGTCTTGCTAGTTATGCTGCTGGCTCCGCCCCCCCAATAAACTAATGTTTTTAACCTCTACAGCAATGCTGGCAGCACTCATACATCTATTTCCCAAAGACATCCTCTGGATATGACGCTGAGCACGTGAACTCAACTTCTTTGGTCTACCATGGCGAGGTCTGATCTGAGTGGAACCTGTCCTGTGAAACCACTGTATGGTCTTGCCCACAGTGCTGCAGCTCAGTTTCAGGGTCTTGGCAATCTTATTATAGCCTAGGTCATTTTTTATGTAGAGCAACAATTCTTTTTTTCAGATCCTCAGAGAGTTCATTGCCATGAGGTGCCATATTGAACTTCCAGTGACCAGTATGTGAGTGTGGGAGCGATAACACCAAATTTAACACACCTGCTCCCCATTCACACATGAGACCTTATAACACATGACACCGGGGAGGGAAAATGGCTAATTGGGCCCAATTTGGACATTTCCACTTAGGGGTGTACTCACTTTTGTTGCCAACGATTAAGACATTAATGGCTGTGTGAGTTATTTTGAGGGGACAGCAAATTTACACTGTTATACAGGCTGTACACTCACTACTTTACATTGTAGCAAAGTGTAATTTCTTCAGTGTTGTCACATGAAAAGATATAATAAAATATTTACAAAAATGTGAGGGGTGTACTCACTTTTGTGGGATACTGTGTGTATGTATATATATATATATATATATATATATATATATATATATATATATATATTAGCGCTGCGGAATCTGTTGGCGCTCTACAAATAACTGATAATAATAATAATATATATTTACTGGTATATATCTACTGTATATATTAAAATCTATTGAACAATATATAGAACTTTTTTTTGTGTGAAGAACATTGGGATGTAAAATATTTAAGTAAATAAACAGTTAAACACATTATAAAATACTAATATTGAATAAAAATGATTTTTCATGTTTTCAGGTATTTGACAGCAAAGGGCTCCAATGAGTATATATATATATATATATATATATATATATATATATATATATATATATATATATATTATATATATATATATATATATATATATATATATATATATATATATATATATATATATATATATATATATATATACAGGGAGTGCAGAATTATTAGGCAAGTTGTATTTTTGAGGATTAATTTTATTATTGAACAACAACCATGTTCTCAATGAACCCAAAAAACTCATTAATATCAAAGCTGAATAGTTTTGGAAGTAGTTTTTAGTTTGTTTTTAGTTATAGCTATTTTAGGGGGATATCTGTGTGTGCAGGTGACTATTACTGTGCATACTTATTAGGCAACTTAACAAAAAACAAATATATACCCATTTCAATTATTTAATTTTACCAGTGAAACCAATATAACATCTCAACATTCACAAATATACATTTCTGACATTCAAAAACAAAACAAAAACAAATCAGTGACCAATATAGCCTCCTTTCTTTGCAAGGACACTCAAAAGCCTGCCATCCATGGATTCTGTCAGTGTTTTGATCTGTTCACCATCAACATTGCGTGCAGCAGCAACCACAGCCTCCCAGACACTGTTCAGAGAGGTGTACTGTTTTCCCTCCTTGTAAATCTCACATTTGATGATGGACCACAGGTTCTCAATGGGGTTCAGATCAGATGAACAAGGAGGCCATGTCATTAGATTTTCTTCTTTTATACCCTTTCTTGCCAGCCACGCTGTGGAATACTTGGACGCGTGTGATGGAGCATTGTCCTGCATGAAAATCATGTTTTTCTTGAAGGATGCAGACTTCTTCCTGTACCACTGCTTGAAGAAGGTGTCTTCCAGAAACTGGCAGTAGGACTGGGAGTTGAGCTTGACTCCATCCTCAACCCGAAAAGGCCCCACAAGCTCATCTTTGATGATACCAGCCCAAACCAGTACTCCACCTCCACCTTGCTGGCGTCTGAGTCGGACTGGAGCTCTCTGCCCTTTACCAATTCAGCCACGGGCCCATCCATCTGGCCCATCAAGACTCACTCTCATTTCATCAGTCCATAAAACCTTAGAAAAATCAGTCTTGAGATATTTCTTGGCCCAGTCTTGTCGTTTCAGCTTGTGTGTCTTGTTCAGTGGTGGTCGTCTTTCAGCCTTTCTTACCTTGGCCATGTCTCTGAGTATTGCACACCTTGTGCTTTTGGGCACTCCAGTGATGTTGCAGCTCTGAAATATGGCCAAACTGGTGGCAAGTGGCATCTTGGCAGCTGCACGCTTGACTTTTCTCAGTTCATGGGCAGTTATTTTGCACCTTGGTTATTCCACATGCTTCTTGCGACCCTGTTGACTATTTTGAATGAAACGCTTGATTGTTCGATGATCACGCTTCAGAAGCTTTGCAATTTTAAGAGTGCTGCATCCCTCTGCAAGATATCTCACTATTTTTGACTTTTCTGAGCCTGTCAAGTCCTTCTTTTGACCCATTTTGCCAAAGGAAAGGAAGTTGCCTAATAATTATGCACAACCTGATATAGGGTGTTGATGTCATTAGACCACACCCCTTCTCATTACAGAGATGCACATCACCTAATATGCTTAATTGGTAGTAGGCTTTCCAGCAGGGGCGTATTTAGGTTTTGTGCTGCCCTAGGCACTCAAAATTCTGCTGCCCCCCCAAACCCCCATCAGGTTTAAGGCCATTTTTTAGACATGATATTTTTGGGGCAGGGTGTAAACAATAAAAAAAATAATGTCTTTTAAGTAGATGTTCACCAGGGCTTGCATTCACTCTGGTCACACACACACATATATATATATATATATATATATATATTAAGATGTTGTTTTGCAAGTCAGATGATTAAAGTGTTTATATCATAAAAAAATATCCTTCACTGTATGATAGTTTGTCAGCAGGTAGTTGTTTAACCTTAAACATCTTCTTTTGTGATTGACAGTTATTTAAGCAAAATATCTGCTTGGATAAATATGTAATGAATATACAAACTGGCCTTTAAAAGTACTTAAAAAATACAACAGTAGTTATGATAGGTTTAGGAATTGTATCCTAGGGGATAAAGTCACATGATACAATCATAATAAAGTATATACTTGTATTGTTTCTGAATGTATTAAATGCATGCAACATATTTTCAGTCGTGTTTTAAGTCACATAGTTGTATAGATTCAACAATAAATACTTATTCTTTGCATGTATGACAGATAGACAAACAGTAAATGTACAAGTACTTAGTGACTAATCCATTTAAGTATTTTAATGCCTAATGAAGATGTATTGAAGGTAAAAAGGCATATGCACACTGCACTGTGTAGCCTGTGTGAGCCTCAATCATGCGCTGGAGCCAGGAAGAATACCACATTCCCTCTCAGTCCAGGCCAGGCTGCGCAAGTAAGCTCCGCCTCCACTGTCACCATGTCATGCGCACCCACATACAATCCCATAGGATAGCAATAGCCGGGTCAGCCATTTAAGTCATTAGTATTTGGTTGATTTAGCCACCCGGCCCTGAGTTCAGTAGAGTGGCCCTAGGGACTCAAAATTCTGCTGCCCCTTAAAAATCTGCTGCCCTAGGCACCGGCCTTGTTGGCCTATGCCTTAATACGCCCCTGCTTTCCAGCCTATACAGCTTGGAGTAAGACAACATGCATAAAGAGGATGATGTGGTCAAAATACTCATTTGCCTAATAATTCTGCACTCCCTGTATATATATATATATGTGTGTGTGTGTGTGTGTGTGTTTGTTTATAGGAGTGTAACAGACTCAATATGTTTAAATGTATTTGTGTTTAATGCAATTTGTTTTTATTCCTTTTACCGTTTACGCAAGTTCTTCAGATGCGCTAACCCAACGATCATAAATCATGATTGCACTTGAGCACATGCATTTACTTTCAACTTGTAATATGCATGCTCTTTCTGACGTACTCTAAAAGCCAAAAAAAGCCGATATTGCTTGGGCGTAAAACTTAGTGCATTACTTGTCATCTAGTCCTGTATGAGCCAATACGCAGTTAATCCCATAAACTAGTGTGCATAGATATAAATTCTTTTTATTACTTTCAAAATCAAAATATTTTATTTAAAGGGACATGAAACTCAAAATTTTTCTTTCATTGTTCAGAAAAACTTACGGCTAGATTTAGAGTTTTGTCGGTAAGGACCCGCGTAGCTAACGCCGGCTTTTTTCTGGCCGCACCATAAAAATAACTCTGGTATTGAGAGTCCACATAAAGGCTGCGTTAGGCTCCAAAAAAGGAGCGTAGAGCATATTTAACACTGCTTCAACTCTCGATACCAGAGTTGCTTACGGACGTGGCCAGCCTAAAAAACGTGCTTGTGCACGATTCCCCCATAGGAAACAATGGGGCTGTTTGAGCTGAAAAAAAACCTAACACCTGCAAAAAAGCCGCGTTCTGCTCCTAACGCAGCCCCATTGTTTGCTATGGGGAAACACTTCCTACGTCTGCACCTAACACCCTAACATGTACCCCGAGTCTGAACACCCCTAGCCTTACACTTATTAACCCCTAAACTGCCGCCCCCGCTATCGCTGACCCCTGCATATTATTTTTAACCCCTAATCTGCCGCTCCGTAACCACCGCTACTTACATTATCCTTATGTACCCCTAATCTGCTGCCCCTAACACCGCCGACCCCTATATTATATTTATTAACCCCTAATCTGCTGCCCACAACGTCGCCTCCACCTGCCTACACTTATTAACCCCTAATCTGCCGAGCGGACCGCACCGCTATTATTATAAAGTTATTAACCCCTAATCCGCCTCACTAACCCTATAATAAATAGTATTAACCCCTAATCTGCCCTCCCTAACATCGCCGACACCTAACTTCAAACATTAACCCCTAATCTGCCGACTGGAGCTCACCGCTATTCTAATAAATGTATTAACCCCTAAAGCTAAGTCTAACCCTAACACTAACACCCCCTAAGTTAAATATAATTTTAATCTAACGAAATTAATTAACTCTTATTAAATAAATTATTCCTATTTAAAGCTAAATACTTACCTGTAAAATAAATCCTAATATAGCTACAATATAAATTATAATTATATTATAGCTATTTTAGGATTAATATTTATTTTACAGGTAACTTTGTATTTATTTTAACGAGGTACAATAGCTATTAAATAGTTAAGAACTATTTAATAGCTAAAATAGTTAAAATAATTACAAAATTACCTGTAAAATAAATCCTAACCTAAGTTACAATTAAACCTAACACTACACTATCAATAAATTAATTAAATAAAATACCTTTAATTATCTACAATTAAACCTAACACTACACTATCAATAAATAAATTAAATACAATACCTACAAATAACTACAATAAAATAAACTATCTAAAGTACAAAAAATAAAAAAGAACTAAGTTACAAAAAATAAAAAAATATTTACAAACATTAGAAAAATATTACAACAATTTTAAACTAATTACACCTACTCTAAGCCCCCTAATAAAATAACAAAGCCCCCCAAAATAAAAAAATGCCCTACCCTATTCTAAATTACTAAAGTTCAAAGCTCTTTTACCTTTTGTGGGGCATGCCCCAAGAAGTTCAGCTCTTTTGCCTGTAAAAAAAAATACATACAATACCCCCCCCCCCAACATTACAACCCACCACCCACATACCCCTAATCTAACCCAAACCCCCCTTAAATAAACCTAACACTAAGCCCCTGAAGATCTTCCTACCTTATCTTCACCATACCAGGTTCACTGATTGATCCAGAAGAGCTCCTCCGATGTCCTGATCCAAGCCCAAGCGGGGGGCTGAAGAGGTCCATGATCCGGCTGAAGTCATCATCCAAGCGGGAGCTGAAGAGGTCCATAATCCGGCTGAAGTCTTCATCCAAGCGGGAGCTGAAGAGGTCCATGATCCGGATGAAGTCTTCTATCAACGGCATCTTCAATCTTCTTTCTTCGGGAGCCATCATCTTCCATCCGACGCGGAACATCCTCTTCTCCCGACGCCTACTAGCCGAATGACGGTTCCTTTAATTGACGTCATCCAAGATGGCGTCCCTCGAATTCCGATTGGCTGATAGGATTCTATCAGCCAATCGGAATTAAGGTAGGAATATTCTGATTGGCTGATGGAATCAGCCAATCAGAATAAAGTTCAAAACCGATTGGCTGATCCAATCAGCCAATCGGATTGAACTTGATTCTGATTGGCTGATTCCATCAGCCAATCAGAATATTCCTACCTTAATTCCAATTGGCTGATAGAATCCTATCAGCCAATCGGAATTCGAGGGACGCCATCTTGGATGACGTCATTTAAAGGAACCGTCATTCGTCGTTCAGCTCGTCGGCCAGGATGGATGTTCCGCGTCGGAGGTCTTCAGGATGCTGCCGCTCCGCTCCGGATGGATGACGATAGAAGATCCCGCTTGGATGAAGACTTCAATCGGATGGAAGACCTCTTCTGCCCCGCTTGGATAAAGACTTCTACCGGATGGAGGACCTCTTCTTGCTCCGCTTGGATGAAGAATTTGGCTCGGCTGGGTGAAGACGACTCAAGGTAGGGAGATCTTCAGGGGCTTAGTGTTAGGTTTATTTAAGGGGGGTTTGGGTTAGATTAGGGGTATGTGGGTGGTGGGTTGTAATGTTGGGGGGGGTATTGTATGTTTTTTTTTACAGGCAAAAGAGCTGAACTACTTGGGGCATGCCCCGCAAAGGGCCCTGTTCAGGGCTGGTAAGGTAAAAGAGCTTTGAACTTTAGTAATCTAGAATAGGGTAGGGCATTTTTTTATTTTGGGGGGCTTTGTTATTTTATTAGGGGGCTTAGAGTAGATGTAATTAGTTTAAAATTGTTGTAATATTTTTCTTATGTTTGTAAATATTTTTTTATTTTTTGTAACTTAGTTCTTTTTTATTTTTTGTACTTTAGTTAGTTTATTTCATTGTAGTTATTTGTAGGTATTCTATTTAATTAATGTATTGATAGTGTAGTGTTAGGTTTAATTGTAGGTAATTGTAGGTATTTTATTTAATTAATTTAATGATAGTATAGTGTTAGGTTTAATTGTAATTTAGGTTAGGATTTATTTTACAGGTAATTTTGTAATTATTTTAACTATTTTAGCTATTAAATAGTTCTTAACTATTTAATAGCTATTGTACCTGGTTAAAATAAATACAAAGTTACCTGTAAAATAAATATTAATCCTAAAATAGCTATAATATAATTATAATTTATATTGTAGCTATATTAGGATTTATTTTACAGGTAAGTATTTAGCTTTAAATAGGAATAATTTATTTAATAAGAGTTAATTAATTTCGTTAGATTAAAATTATATTTAACTTAGGGGGTGTTAGTGTTAGGGTTAGACTTAGCTTTAGGGGTTAATACATTTATTAGAATAGCGGTGAGCTCCAGTCGGCAGATTAGGGGTTAATGTTTGAAGTTAGGTGTCGGCGATGTTAGGGAGGGCAGATTAGGGGTTAATACTATTTATTATAGGGTTAGTGAGGCGGATTAGGGGTTAATAACTTTATAATAATAGCGGTGCGGTCCGCTCGGCAGATTAGGGGTTAATAAGTGTAGGCAGGTGGAGGCGACGTTGAGGGGGGCAGATTAGGGGTTAATAAATATAATATATGGGTCGGCGGTGTTAGGGGCAGCAGATTAGGGGTACATAAGTATAACGTAGGTGGCGGCGCTTTGCGGTCGGCAGATTAGGGGTTAATTATTGTAGGTAGCTGGCTGCGACGTTGTGGGGGGCAGGTTAGGGGTTAATAAATATAATATAGGGGTCGGCGGTGTTAGGGGCAGCAGATTAGGGGTACATAAGTATAACGTAGGTGGCGGTCGGCAGATTAGGGGTTAAAAAAAATTAAGCGAGTGGCGGCGATGTGGGGGGACCTCGGTTTAGGGGTACATAGGTAGTTTATGGGTGTTAGTGTACTTTAGAGTACAGTAGTTAAGAGCTTTATGAACCGGCGTTAGCCCAGAAAGCTCTTAACTACTGACTATTTTCTGCGGCTGGAGTTTTGTCGTTAGAATTCTAACGCTCACTTCAGACACGACTCTAAATACAGGAGTTAGAAAAATCCCATTGAAAAGATAGGATACGCAATTTACGTAAGGGGATCTGCTGTATGGAAAAGTCGCGGCTGAAAAGTGAGCGTTAGACCCTTTTTTTAATGACTCCAAATACCGGAGGTAGCCTAAAACCAGTGTTAGGAGCCTCTAACGCTGGTTTTCACGGCTACCGCCAAACTCCAAATCTAGGCCATACACTTTTAAACAACTTCCCAATTTACTTCTATTAACAACTTTGCGTCATTCTCTTTATATCCTTTGTTGAAGGAGCAGCAATGCAATACTGGGAGTTGTCTAAAATCCAATGACAAGAGGCATATATGTGCAGCCACCAATCAGGAGCTTCAGAACCTACCTAGGTATACTTTTCAGCAAAGGATACAAAGAGAACAAAAAAAATGTCATAATAGAAATAAAATGAAAAGTTATTTAAAGTTGCATGCTCTATATAAATTGTGAAAGAAAAAAAATTGGGTTTCTCTCACCTTTAATCTTTAAAAAACATTTTAACATCTTTATAAAATGCTTTTTCATAAGCGTGATAGAAATGATATGAGTTAAATGTATATTTATAAGTGAGGTTCTGACCCTGCTGCATGCTGCACACTAACTGACGTTGTATAGTAATGCATGTATAAAAAAATGCTTGTCCCTTTAAAATTCTAAATATAATTCTTTTGATCAGGAGACTGTTTATGTGAGTAGGAATACTGCAGTTCTAAATGACCCCTGATGTTTTATAAAGCCGTTCTTTGTTTAAGGAGGACTGAATGGAGTTATTTTTAGTGTCCTTACCCTGATACCAGCTTGCTTTTGTAAAAGCTGCCAGTTTTTTGGATCAGGGCTCTATCTGGGCTTCTATTAATGTCTGAGCCCAGATTGTGGGAAAAGCACAGATTAAGCTGAGCTGTGGTATAAAATGTCTGTTATAAACAAGAGCAAAGCGTCGTCCTGAAATTTGTGTCTTGGTAATTACCTGCCAGACATGGTTTTCAGCTTTGCTTGAGCTGCGGTGAGAAAGAGAAGCTGTTAGTTTGAAAGTATCTGATATGGGACTCAATTTCTAGTCTCTGTGGTCACGGTCAATTCCTTCAGCTATGAGGAGTCAGACTTTAGTAGTTATATATTGCAAATTATAGGTCAGAGCATCAAATAAAATATGGTGAGGTTATGTACATGTAAACAATTAAAACAAAAATCTATCTATCTATCTATCTATCTATCATCTATCTATCTATCTATTTATCTATCAGTCTGTCAGTCTATCTATCTATCTATCTATCTATCTATCTATCTATCTATGTATCTATCTATCTATCTATATGTCTGTCTGACTGTCTATCCGTCTATATGTCTGTCTATCTATCTATCATCTATCTATCTATCTATCTATCTATCAGTCTGACAGTCTATCTATCTGTCTGTCTATCTGTCTATCAACTATCTATCTATATATCTATCTGTCAGTCTGTCTATCTATCTATCTATCTATCTATCTATATGTCTGTCTGTCTGTCAGTTTATCTATCTATCTATCTATCTATCTATTTTTCATCTATCTATCTATCTATCTATCTATCTATCAGTCTATCTATCTATCTATCTATCTATCTATCTATCTATCTGTCTGTCTGTTTGTTTGTTTGTCTATCTGTCTATATGTCTATCTATCTATCTATCTATCTATCTATCTATCTATCTATCTATCTATCTGTCTGTCTGTCTGTCTGTCTGTCTGTCTGTCTGTCTGTCTGTCTGTCTATCTATCTGTCTGTCTATCTATCTGTATGTCAGTCTATCTATCTATCTATCTATCTATCTATCTATCTATCTATCTATCTATAAATCTGTCTGTCTGTCTATCTATCTGTCTGTCTATCTATCTGTATGTCAGTCTATCTATCTATCTATCTATCTATCTATCTATCTATCTATAAATCTATCAGTCTGTCTATCTATCTATCTATCTATCTATTTATCTATCTATCTATCTATCTATCTATCTATCTATCTATATATCTGTCTATCTATCTATCTATCTATCTATCTATCTATCTATCAGTCTATCTATCTGTCTGTCTGTCTGTCTATCTATCTATCAGTCTGTCCATCTATCAGTCTATCTATCTATCTATCTATCTATCTATCTATCTATCATCTATCTATCTATGTCAGTCTATCTATCTATCTATCTATCTATCTATCTATCTGTCTGTCTGTCTATCTGTCTATATGTCTGTCTATCTATCTATCTATCTATCTATCTATCTGTCTATCATCTATCTATCTATCTATCTATCTATCAGTCTGACAGTCTATCTATCTGTCTGTCTATCTGTCTATCAACGATCTATCTATCTATCTATCTATCTATCTATCTATCTATCCATCTGTCAGTCTGTCCATCTATCTATCTATCTATCTATCTATCTATCTATCTATCTATCTATATGTCTGTCTGTCTATCTGTCTGCCAGTTTATCTATCTATCTATCTATCTATCTATTTTTCATCTATCTATCTATCTATCTATCTATCTATCTGTCTGTCTGTCTGTCTGTCTGTCTGTCTGTCTGTCTGTCTGTCTGTCTGTCTGTCTGTCTATCTATCTATCTGTCTGTCTGTCTGTCTGTCTGTCTGTCTATCTATCTATCTATCAGTCTGTCAGTCTATCTATCTATCTATCTATCTATCTATCTATCTATCTATCTATCTATCTATCTATCTATCTATCAGTCTGTCTATCTATCTATCTATCTATCTATCTGTCTGTCTGTCTATCTATCTGTCTGTCAGTCTATCTATCTATCTATCTATCTATCTATCTATCTATCTATCTATCTATCTATCTATCTGTCTGTCTGTCTGTCTGTCTGTCTGTCTGTCTGTCTATCTATCAGTCTGTCCATCTATCTATCTATCTATCTATCTATCAGTCTATCTATCTATCTATCTATCTATCTATCTATCTGTCTGTTTGTCTATCTATCAGTCTGTCAGTCTGTCCATCTATCTATCTATCTATCTATCTGTCTATATGTCTGTCTGTCAGTCAGTCTATCTATCTATCTATTTATCTATCTATCTACCTATCATCTATCTATCTATCTATCTATCTATCTATCTATCTATCTATCTATCTATCTATCTATCTCTCTATCTATCATCTGTCTGTCTGTGTTGTCTATCTATCTATCTATCTATCTATCTATCTATCTATCTATCATCTATCTTTCTATATATCTCTCTATCTATCATCTATCTATCTATTATCTATCTATCTCTCTATCTCTCTATATGTCTGTCTTTCCATTTGTTTATCTGCTATCTATAATGATCACACATGGTGTTTGGGTACATGAACGCCCTTCACTTTTGCATTTCAAAATGTTCTCACTTCTATATCTTCCTTTTTTGGTGACAGCCCCTCTCCTCCCTCTCACTGCGCAGTCTGTCTCTTATGGGGACATTGTTTGTCCTCTTTCTCACTTCCCTGAGTCTTCCTGTTTTGCTCTCCCTCCCTCCTCCCTCTCACTTCTCTAAATTGCTATTGCTTTATTTTGGGGTCAGTCTCCCACCTCCCTTGTTCTCTTTTGAATCTCCTTTCTCGGCTCATTCTTCCTCCTACGTCTCACTCCCATGAATCTTACTTGTTTGTGTTCTGTTGCTTGTATCCCTCACAGACTCCTGAATCTCTTGACATTCGTCTCCCTCTCCACTGAATACAGTTGAATCTCTCTATTTCTGAAGTCAGTCTTCCTGCTGTCTCTCACTCAGCTGTATATCTTTTGTGGTCAGACAGACTTGCTCTCTCACACTGGTCACAATATTCCCCTTTTGAAATAATCTTGTTTTCCTCTTTCGTTCATGAATCTGCTAATGCTGTGATCTGTCTCTCTTTTCTAAATCACACACAAATGTCCCTCTTTCTAGAACTGACCATGAGCATAATACCTGAAACTATCCCTGTACCTTGCTGAGCCTAGTACGTTTTTCAAAATCATATTGAATGTATCTGCAGCATCGATTACATTAAAGAAACCACTGTACTTTAATGGGCAAATATATATGAGGAAGATGTTGCCATGTTCAAGAAAGAGATTTACTGATGTATACATTTGTAAAAAGACTAATGTAAAGAGAGTTCAATAGACAGTAAGAAATGATGAGACATATTAAGCTTCAGACACATAAATTATAAGATAAAAGACAAATACGCTGCTCTAGTTCACATGATTGTTTCTTAAATGGTGCTGCTATGAAAAAACAAAAGTATCTAGTCAGCAGAATTCTGTAGCGTTTGCACTCTAGACTAGAGTCTGTATCATACTCATATTATTATTATCTTGTGACTGCAAACATATTGCATATGACTAAGTAATAGCATCTCATTACAGTAATGGCCAATCACTTATGAGCTTCTGACTCCAGCTGCTTAGCACTGGTACCTATATCATATAGTAACCCTAACCACACCCTTGTTCCGACAGAAATAAAGTCTATACATCACTCAACTCAACTGTAGTTTATATGAACCTTCCCTTACCACAACTATCACAGACACAGCCCTTGTGACTGCTATTCCCAACACCTGAGTGTACCCCACATGTTTCCCAAACCACAATACCTTCCCAAAACCCATGTTCCATGCCCAACAATAGAGGGACCACCATGAACACCTATAAGCTACAAAAGGCTACAGCAAGCTCCAGACGCACAAATTGTGTTTTTCCTTTGTTGCATTCCAGAGAAGACATTTTAAAATGTATTACAGGTTTTCCTTTTTTTTTTGTAAAATGGAAATGTATGGACTGTTGTTTTTATGTTGGGGAGTCATGTCACTATCCATCAATAAAGCCCTTGGTTACCTGCATTCCAGCCATTGAGCATTCAGGCCTTAAAGGGCCACTGTAAGTAAATATTTTCTATACCTGTTACTAACTAACTACCCCAAATACACTTTTTATTAATAGCATTTCATTAACATATCTCTACCGTATATCAGAAATCTTGTCTGCAAATGTAATTGTTTTCCAAACCCACTCCGTGGGTATCCTTTGCTCTGTACCAATCCGTTTACAATACCTAGGTTTCAAAATGGCGCTTTAAACACAAAGTTATTGGTTTAAGTATTTTGAACATGCAGTGCTGAAAATAGTGGGCAGGATAACGTGACATCATCGGCGAATAAAAGATATATCTTTTAGAACGTTATGAAACTTCGTTTTGGAGAAAATATAGGTCAGTAGGTTTAAATTAATGTTTATTAACTTTAATATGTTAGTTGTTTAGCTTAAAAATTATAACAGAAAGTAATCCTTTAAGGCCTAGTTACACTTCATGTCAGCTTCAAATTATTAACAGTTTTAAATTTAACTTAAAGGTACATTAGGCTGTACAAATGAAACATGGCTTTCTATATGTGGGGTTTGAAGTTGTCTTTATTGTAATAATTTGTAGAGATGTGCAGCCAAAATGTTTTCGTTTCGGACAAAATTTTCATTCTGAAAATTCAAAGAAATTTGTTTCTCCAAATATTCAGTGGCTGTACTATTCGGTATTTGTTTTGTTTAAAACTAAACAAATACTCAATTTTAGTTACACATTTACATTAGTTTTTGTTAAAACTAATATAAATAATAATATATAATATAATATAAATGTTTCAAAGCTACAGGTGAAAAGTTCACATGTAGCTACAATAGTAACAATACGTATATTAAAGCGCTCTGGAGAGCACGCTAACCCGCTCCTCTTCTTGCCAGAGCCCCAGATGCGCTAAATGCAGGCTTAAAGGGACATGAAACCCACATTTTTTTTTCAGTTTAACTGTAGGCTGTATCTGAATTATGAAAGAAAATGTATAGGTTTCATGTCCCTTTAACACCCTCAGTTCCCAGGATCTGCACTAACTCTAGTGCAAGTCCTGTGAGCTGAGTGCGCTATAAGACTCCTGTTAGTGTGGCTGGGGCTCTGGCAAGAAAAGGAACGTGTTAGCACGCTCTCCAGAGCGCATTAAGGTAAGTATTAACCCCTTAAAAAAATTAAAGGAAGCAAATGATTTTTGGCAGTATTTTTTTTCATTTCTCTTTCATTTTCTTTGGTGCATTCATTGTGATTTTTGTTTTGTTAAACGAAAATCAGATTTGCGTCACGAATGTGTATTTGTGACAAAACAAATGTACAACTCTAATAATTTGTACTGTGTGAATAAGATTTTGTGAGCTGTCTGTATTGAATAGTATTTGGCTGTGACGGATATTTTCTGGTTATGGACCAGATTACAAGTGGCAAGCTAAATACATTTTTCGCTTGTGCGCAAACAACGCTGGAAGTAAACTTTTAATGCAGGTGGGTTACTGCTTGTATTACAAGTTGAAATTAAATTGCACCTAAGCAAAACCCAATACACACTAAAAGCCGGACTTTGGATATCGGAACCGTGTTAAATTATTCTCCCCGTAGACTTCAGTGGAGCATGCTGAAGAAAAAACTGAACTCTGAAGGCCAGGGTTACACTGGCCCTCTTTATAATGGCAGGCTCCCTCAACCATGATTCATGTATATGTGAATGCTTCGCTATTTTATAAGTAGGTATTTGGCATCCAAGTATTAGTGACGCCCATACTTTTATTGTGTCCAACTATATATGGTTCCCAGAGATATTTATTGGAGCTGGTGGTCTTTATTGGAGAATGACTTTACAGGGTTCATTGAGTTGTGTATTTTTACCTCTTGATTTCTTTGTATTAGAATCTCTTAGGCTATCCAGGACTAGATCTGAGGGTCTGTACGGATTTTTATGTTGCAGTTGTTTAAGCTGATTGTTTAGAAGTTTCCAGAGATGTTTAAAATGGAGTCTATTGGGGTATTTATGATGACTATGTTGTGTTTTCTTGGACAGTCTGTATTAGGTTGTCTTGTCAGTGCTGATGATCTAGGGCTCGCTGTTAGAATTCATCGAGCTACTGTTTATGAAGATATACGGGGAAGATATATTGAGGGTAACTGAGGAATCTTCGTTAAAGGGTTATTAAAAAAATCTACATAAATTACTCTATATCGATAGGACAGGTTATTTATATATATTATTTTTTTACTAAGTACCCCCAAAGAATGTCCCAATAAGACTAAATAGAACAAATGTTCCTACTGATTCCCTTTATCTAATACACAGCTATAAGCAGACCTGCAGCTGCAATGAGGGAGCTGGTTGTGATTGTTTAGGGAGGTTCAATGGAAGATCATTTTATTTAAAATCTGTTTTTCCTAGGAATCTGTTAGGTGCTTAGTCTAAACCTAAACTGTTCTATCAATATAGGAACATTATTTGTTTTCTCAGACTGTGCAAACTGAGGTAACTTCAGCAGTATCTGTTTATGTTTAAAAACACTCTTTATTGTGATCTCTTAAGGATCTGTATTCTAGTCTTTACAAGGGATGGCACTGGGGACTTCTTGAGCTGTTTATTTTGTGGTATCCTGAGCTGTGAACAAAGGAATTTCACTTATTTTGTTGTTGTTGTAGCACCCAAAAAACAGCATGTTGCTGTGGCCCTCAATTTAAAGTAGTCCTTGTTTATATATCTGGTGCTCTATGTATATATATATATATATATATATATATATATATATATACTGTATAGTCCAAAGCAGGGGCAAATGCACTCTCTGGATTTAAACAAAGGAACTTTAATGTGTGTCACATTACAGTTTCTTTGTTTAAATCCAAAGAGTGCATTTGTCCCTGCTTTGGACTGTATTGTACTGGCTGTGCCTTGGTATGTGAACCATCAGTCTGTGAGAGTGCAACTTTTGGGATTTAATATGGAGGGTATCTGCACTCTCACTTGCAATGACCAGAGTGCCAGATCCAAAATACATACAATACCTAAGGGACACTAATTCAAAGCCCCAAACATATACAGTCAACAAAGTCCAAAGGGAACCAGCCAAGGATGGTGGGGGTGCAAACGGCTTTGTTATCAATGGTTTGCACCCCCACCATCCTTGGCTGGTTCCCTTTGGACTTGTATATGTTTGGGGCTTTGAATTAGTGTCCCTCAGGTATTGCATGTATGGATATCTAAAACTGTCTGCATAGATATGTCCTGGTCTTTATTTATCAATATACAACATGCAACATGATTAAGGTTGAGTAGACCGAAACGTTGTTGTACTCCGTTATGTCCCAATAAAAACATAACTTTGCTGTGAAGAATTGGTGCTGCTGTATACTGACTTTGCTTGGGTGAATACAGGACCCTGCAGTGTGCACCTACTTAAGCACATTGGTGCTGGACACTCTGTTTGCTTTTTTTATCAAGGCAAAATTTGTCTTTAAAGTAAGGGCCTCTTGGAATTTTGGTAAGTTTGTGATTATGAGATTTTATGTTGTATAGTGGTCTTTATATTTATGATTTAAGATCAAAATATATGTAGCCCTTAGCACAGAAATGATAGAAAGTAATGAGAAGGCCATGTCTACAAGGAGTTAACAATAGAGCCTAAGGATTGCTGAAAGCCACAAGCTATGTTTGCCCAGAAATGCTCTCCTCACCCTTTGTCGACCTGATTTTCTTTAAATTGCCACCACATCACACTCGATATTCCCAGAAAGTTTCCCCTCCACTGCCTGCGCGCATCTGATCTTTCTTCTCAGACAAGCTTACTTCCTACTCCCCCTTGATTAAGCTTTGCAGAGTAAGAAAAATCTTATTACATAAACAGGTTGTGCTGGCTTCTGATCTCCATGCTCGCTGGGGAAGTGGAATCCGAATGACTTGGGTTTGGCTGAGAGAAATTATTAAAGAGGACAATGTAGACCCAGCTAGTTATATTCTCATTTCTCCCCCACCCTTACAGACTCTGGTTTCGTGCTTGGCTGGTTAGAGTTCTGGGTGGCACACTGCCAAGTCTGAATATGACTTGTACATTAGCGAGGCTTCTTGTGAGGAGACAGACTGCACCACTCGCTCTCAGCCTGCTAATGCCGCACTTAAAGGGACATGAAATTCTAAAAAATATTTTGTGCATATGAAGAAGCACTATAACATATTATTATTATTATTATTATTATTATTGTATGAAAAAAGTAAAAGGGACAGTAAATTCAAAATTAAACTTTCATGATTCAGATAGAGCATGCAATTTTGAACAACTTTCTAATTTACTCCTATTATTAATTTTTCTTCATTCTCTTGCTATCTTTATTTAAAAAGCAGAAAAATGTAAAGCTTAGCAGCCGGACCATTTTTAGGTTCAGCACCCTGGATAGTGCTTGCTTATTGGTGGCTACATTTAGCACCAATAAGCAAGCATAACTCAGGTTCTGAACCAAAAATGGACCGGCTCCTAAGCTTTACATTCTTGCTTTTTAAATAAAGATAGCAAGATAATGAAGAAAAATTAATAATAGGAGTAAATTAGAAAGTTGTTCAAAATTGCATGCTCTGGGGCCGATTTATGAAAGTGCGAGCGGACATAATACGATGTAGCGCATCATGTCCGCCGCACATCGATAAATGCCTACAGCATACGCTGTCATCATTTATCATTGCACAAGTAGTTCTTGTAAACTGCTTGTGCAATGCTGCCCCCTGCAGATTCACGGCCGCTAGCAGGCCAGTGGGTGTCAATCAGCCCGATCGTATAGGATCGGGCGGATTGATGTCCACAGCCTCAGAACAGGCGGACAATTTATGGAGCAGCAGTCTTTAGATCTCAGCTTCATAACTGCTGTTTCCAGTGAGCCTGAAAGCTTGTGCAGAAATAGAGGCATCAAGCTCCATTTGGAGTTTGATAATTCGGCCCCTCTATCTGAATCATGAAAGAAAAAAATTGGGGTTTAGTATTATTAAAGGGACATAAAACAAGTTGGGATAGAGACAAAATAATATATTATGTACTTTAATTACTTTACCTGCAAATGTATACTGCACTGCCTTTCCATTAACCCTTTCTTTTTAGTTTTTGAATTGTAAAGCTCTAACTCCCCCCACACAATTCCTTTTATGTAGATAGAAAAATAAGAGAAGAGGCGCCAAATAGTGTGTATCGTCTGAGTAAAAGGCAGCACACCCCAATCTATAGATGCTACTTACAGGATACTGAGCACTTGATAAGTGCCACAAAGTCCTTCTGAACAATTAGGCACCTGATGAAACGGTTTGAGACACCGGGAAACGCGTTGTGGACTATTTGATTTTAATAAATTTTAATCTTGTAGTATCACGGCTTATATTTTATCATTGGACTTCCTGCTACCTGTTACATTATTCAATACTGCTTCATATGGTAGGGCATACGTAGTGTGATTGAATATCTACAGCTGAATTGCAAGTTATCTACAGTGACAGCTGGGATTTACCTTAGTGGTCAGTGTGCTGGACAGCTGACAAATAGTCCAGAAGGCGCTTGTGGCACTTATCAAGTGCTTAACACATTGTGAGTATATTTCCTTGTTGTGTGTGTAATATCCTGACTTACTGATACACACTATTGTGTTGCCTTTGTTGTTATTATCTCTCACATATTCAGTTATAGTCCGGAGGGATAGACTGCCTGGATCAGCTTACTGGACAGCTGCTAATTGTTCAGAAGGACTTTGTGGCACTTATCAAGTGCTCAGTATCCTGTAAGTAGCATCTATAGATTGGGGTGTGCTGCCTTTTACTCAGACGATACACACTATTTGGCGCCTCTTCTCTTATTTTTCTATCTACAGATCGTTGTTTGGCCAATCAAGCATTTGGAAGGAGTTTTGCTGCCTGGGGACCTCTACACATCCTTGTACTAGTGTGGACTTTCTATATATCTGGTCTTGCCTTGAGGGTTTGTGATGTTTAGTTATAGCACTGTGGACTATGTTTAATATCATTGTTGCACTTTATTTCACGCAATTTTTTATTTCACTACAATGAAATAATATTCAAAACCTTTTTTTATTATTTTGTATAGTAATTTTACCCAATTTTTTATATATTTAGTGATTTGTGGGGTTTGGCTGCATTTGTTTTACCCTGTTATTTAGGCGCTTCTGACGTTTTTCTATTAATAATTCCTTTTATGTACCTATATCTTTTGTTGTTTTGGTAAAATGCAGAAGTGGATAGGGATTATCTGCTGGAGCATGCCTAGAAGCTGTGAACTGTTGAAATACAATGCCTGTGTCTAAACACTGATAAGAGGGGTGGAGTTAGCCACTGCAGACAGCATAACTTTGTAACTAATTTTGCGGACTTTTGAAAATTATTTTAAAATACTTGCCAGCAATTTTTAAACATTTTTTTATGCAAACTATTTTAAATTAATTAGCCCTTCTAGGATATGCACAGATCTCAACCTGTTTTATGGCACTTTAAGACACACTTTCTCCTGGGGCGAGATTACATATACAGTGTAGGTTTCAGCGCAACTGCTGAAAGCCATGCTGTTTGTAAATTCACCTCACACATCGGGTGAATCACATATACAGTGCTGGCAGATCATATACTGCCGCAAGTCGGATAAACCGACGAGGTACACAAATGTGCGGAAACAGACATTTCTGGAGTCACTAGTGACATACGGCAGTATATGATCTGCCGGCACCTAAGTAAGAAACCAAAAAAGTGTAATCGCCCGTAAATGTCTAACCCGCTTCCAAATAATTAACCCGACACATCAAAACCCCTATATCCTCCATCCCCCCACATTGCAACTAATAATAAAATGTATTAACCCCTAATCTGCCATCCACCCACATCGCAACTAATAATAAAATGTATTAACCTCTAAACCGCCAACCACCCACAATGCAAACTACCTATTTAAACTATTAATTCCAAATCCGCCAACCCCCACATCGCAAACTAGCTAATAAATATTCAAAAAAACAACTAGTGATCCGGTGACAAAATTATCACTCAGATACTAGTAAGAGGCGCCTAGAGATAATTAGATACAATAGTGCAAATAATACAATAATACAAAATATACAAAAAATAGATGAATATACAGACTAGATAGTCCAATTAATAATGGTCAGTGATATGACAGTCTTGCTCATGCAATCCCAGGTCTAAAAGATGCAAATCCAAAGTAATAGGCTGCTCCTCCAAGGTGTCGTGCCACAACAAAGAATAAGATGATCTACAAAAAGTGAAAAAGAGGGCGCCACATAGTGCAGATCAAAACAACTTCAGATATGATAGCAGTAAAGCTAAAGAATCTTACTCACAAAGTGTAAAGCACTGATGTGCAATACAAGCAGTCCAGAACCGCTAGTCGTCCGGTAGACCCAATAGAAATATAGCCAGTGGAATCCTCGTCTCGCCAGGGAGAGTCCAGAGATACCAGAAGAAAGATGGATCTCTGTAGGTTAATGTGGTAGTGATTAGCCAGCAGGGTCCAAGTCCCACTCAGATGGAACTAAAAATCCAGATAATGCAAAGTATTGGAATCACATAAGTGAATAGGCAGCAGGTGGAGAGTTAAAATATTACAAATTTATTACAATAATTAAAACAAAGCAACACGTTTCTCAGTGTAAAACACTGTTTCATCAGGCTATGTTTTACACTGAGAAACGCGTTGCTTTGTTTTAATTATTGCAATAAATTTTTAATATTTTAACTCTCCATCTGCTGCCTATTCACTTATGTGATTCCAATATTTTGCATTATCTGGATTGTCGGTTCCATCTGAGTGGGACTTGGACCCTGCTGGCTAATCACTACCACATTGGCCTACACAGATCCATATTTCTTCTGGTATCTCTGGACTCTCCCTGGCAAGATGAGGATTCCACTGGCTATATTTCTATTGGGTCTACTGGACGACTAGTGGTTCCGGACTGCTTGTATTGCACATCAGTGCTTTACACTTTGTGAGTAAGATTCTTTAGCTTTACTGCTATCATCTCTGAAGTTGTTTTGATCTGCACTATGTGGCGCCCTCTTTTTCACTTTTTGTAGATTATCTAATAAATGTATTAACCCCTAAACCATCATCCCCCAACAATGCAAAGTACCTATCAACACTATTGACGCCTAAACCGTCATCTCCCCACAACGCAAAGTACCTAATTACCCTATTAACCCCTAATCCGCCAAACCCCCACAACGCAATCTACCTAATTAACCTATTAGCCCCTAAACCGCCATCCCCCCACAATGCAAAGTATTAATCTAATTACTAAGCACAGTGTTTAGATTAATACACTATCCTAACACCGTAACCCCAATTACATGAATTAAAAAAAGACTATCTCCCTAAAAAATAAATTAAAAATTACCAAAATAAAAAATCCTAACTAAACATAAAAAAAAATCCTAACTAAACATAAAAAAATAAATTAAAAATCTAAAACAGAAAAAAAATATACGAAATTATCTAAAATAAAACAAATTAAACTTAATTTAATACCCCTATAAAAACAAAAAAAGCCTCCCCAAAATAAAAACACCCCCTAAGCTAACAGTAAACTACCAATAGCCATTAAAAGGGCCTTTTGTAGGGCATTGCCCTTAAGTATAACAGCTCTTTTACATAAAAAACTACAAATGAACACCTAACAGTACCCCCCCCACCTACCTAACCCCCTAAAATAATCAGCTCTTTTGCTGCCCATTAAAAAATAAAACATCTAATATAAAAAAAAACGAACCCAAAAAAACAACAAAAAAACTAACACTAACCCCAAAAAATGTACTCACCGTTCCTGAAGTCCGGACATCCATCGTTGTCCAGACAGAGCAAAGTCTTAATCTAAGCGATCTATCTTCATCCATCGTGGGACCCATCTTTCTTTCTTCTTGCTGGAGGTGCAGAGCGGTCTTCCGACGCACTCATCCGGAACGGTGGTCCTCCTCAGCGGCGGTCATAAGAGACATGGAGGTCCTCTTCATGCGATCGTCCGCCGCACACTGAAGATTGCATGCAAGGTACCCCTTTTATTTTGAGGTACTTTGCATTCCTATTGGCTGAAATTTTCAAATCAGCCTATAGGATGAGGGCTACTGAAATTCTATTGGCTGTTCAAATCAGCCAAAATGATTTCAGTAGCTCTCATCATAGGCTGATTTTGCACCTCCGGGAAGAAGAAAGAAGATGGTTCCGCAATGGATGAAGATGGATCCGCCTGGAAGAAGTCTTTGCTCTGCCTGAAAGAAGATGGATGTCCGGACTTCAGGAACAGTGAGTACATTTTTTTAGTGTTTGTTTTTTTTGTTTTTTGGGGTGTTTTTTTTAGATTAGGGCTTTTTTTATTTTTAATGGGCAGCAAAAGAGCTGATTGCCCTTTTAAGGGCAATGCCCATACAAATACCCCTTTAGGGGCAATGGGTAGATTAGATTTTCTTAGAGTTGGGTCTTTTTTATTTTGAGGGTTGGGTGGGTAGGGGGTAGTTACTGTTAGGGGTTAATTTGTAGCTTTTTTTATGTAAAA